>NC_092864.1:803106-811523 GCF_032062135.1 Pyxicephalus adspersus | reverse complement strand
TTGCTACATAGATGGACCTTCTTGGAAGTTTTTTTACTCTGATTTCATTGAGGACTTTTGGTAGGACCAGTGTTGAAAGAGCCCCATCAAATGAATTGTAATCCCACCCCACTGTTTTACCAGGGGCTATACCCTTGCTTTCTATTACACAGCTGCCGGTTTGGTCCTAGGAGAGTCTCAGACTGCAGTCCATGAAGTCCAGCTGTTTAGCAATTAGTAAGTATGCTGTCACAGTATTTTTTATGTATTTTTAATCACAAGTTTGTTGATTACAAAACTGAACAGAGCATATTGTATTGTTTAGAGAGATATTGCTTAGAAAGATGAAAGTGAGACAAGGCAAACAAGAAAGGGAAGTAGAAAGAAACTTCAGTTGTTGCCCAGTGAAATTGTGAAATGGAGTCCGGAGGTGCAGGGGACCTGGGTGCCAGGTTGCAAATGCCTTTAATAGGGGGAACTCTGAACATTTTCTCTTACTCCTGTGAATGAGTACAGGGGTACATAGCATCCTTTACCAATTGCCAGAGGAGTTAAGTATTCCCTAGAAATAAATATACCACACAAGAGAAAAAAAATATTTATTATTTATTTTTTTGTTACTTACGAGGGGGTGCTGAGTAGTATTGGTTGAATAGCTCACTATTCGATTCGACCGCTATTGGGTGCATAATTATTTGAACATCGAACTCGAACTCCATTAAAGTCAATGGGGGAAAAATTTGGGTTGTTATTAGGGTCGGTGGAGAGCTTCTACAGCCTATAAATACATTTAAAAAGACATTTCAAGACTCTCCCAGCTCTGCACAACACTGTTCAAGTAAAAATAAAATAAGGAACTCTTTTTGCTGTTGCTGGCAAGGCCATTTTATGTGGCGGCCAAGGTAACATACCGGATTTTACACAGTCCCCTAGTAGAGGCAGAGAGGGACATGAGGGGGTTCCTCTGGTCCAAAAATTAGCCACCAGGTTTCACCGCTCCGTTACAAGCCATACACAGGCTTCAGAGTACAGGCAGAGGTTTCTGAGGGGGGTCTTTCAGTCCAAAAATTAGCCAGCTACACAAAATTCGACCGAATCCAGCGAACCCCAACTTCCAGGTGTTCACTTATCCCCACTGAACAACAGAAGAGGGCTGAAACTGCTGCAGCAAAGCAATTGGAAGCCCAACATGCTATCAGCAGATAAGCTAGGTAATTCTCTGATTAGCAGGGGTTCTCCCTTTGCTTCATATTGTTCTTTTGATGTGAGATCTGACTCAGATTTATCATCTGGTTTGACTGGAAACATTCCAACTCAGAATTCTTTAAGAGTCGGTACCAATCAGACATACTCTATGTTGGTTTCTGGTATAGTACCTGCAAATCTATTGGGGGCAGACATATTAGCAAAAGTTAATGCCTGCGTAAGAATATAAAGGATGGAATACATTCAAGAAAAAGGGGAGAGATAGAGGAGGGAGGCTTTTTGTAGACACAAAGATATGGCAAAAATAAAACAATTATTTTTTGAATTTAGTCATATAATAATATCATCAATAGTATACAAATATAAACAATAAAGGAAACATATCATTATAATCATCCCAAAAGTTGCTGATACTTTCCATAAACTTAATTCACTACAATTATTATTCATCCATCAACCATTGCATATATTATATATAATATAAATATGAATATTTCTTTGTATTGGACTCAATACAGCTATTTTGTATTGAATCCAATACAAAATTATTTGAATTTTCCACCGCTAAGTTCCGGCCGCCTCGACATACTGACGTCACCGGGAAACCCGGTAGGACGTCTCTGCACTGGAGATGTGAGGAGGCAGACGTATCCCCAGGACCTGTGGGGGCGAGCAGGAGGCCGGGGGACAGCGACAGAACAAGGTAAGTGGGTTTTTATTCTGCTTTTAGGTACCCTGAGTCAGACTCGAGAATACTGCTAGGGGGGTTAATAAACTGTATTGTTTACAATGCTTTTATAATAAGTTGTCAAGTGATCAACAATTGATATAAAATCACTCTGTTATATAGATTCACAGGGTAATATGGATCTCCATAATTATACTAATATTGCAGTTGATTTATATGCCATCTAATTAGGTATCGACCACTCTTAGTTTATATACAAAGGGGTGCTAAGAAGTTCTGGCTTTGCCCAGAAAGCAGAGAGCCAGAGTTATGAAATAACACATTTATTCCACATATTCCCCCTGAGACTGATGCACTTGGTACAGTGTAGTTGCAGCTTTTCTAGGCCGTTCAAATAAAAGTTCTTTGGTTGGGCCGCAAACCAGCTCTCAGCAGCATCCTTGATATCATAAATTTCCTCAGAACTTTGCCCCTTCAGGTGTTTCTTCAAATTCAGGAACAGATAATAGTCCGAAGAGCCAGGTCAGGTGAGTAGGGGGGATGGTGGACCATGCCACAATGTTGGACGTGTGCGCAGGTGCATTGTCCTTCCAAAAAAGGATCCCTTTGGTCAACATTCCACGACGTTTCGTCTTAATTGCCTCCTTCAGCTTGTCCCGGAGGTTAGCATAAAACTGTCCTGTGATACTAAAGCTAAGTAGGTAAGGTAAGTAGTCCATCAAAACAATACCGTCTTTGTCCCAGAAAACAGACACCTTTTTTTGCTGATTTCTTGGTTTAGAACTTCTTCAGGCACGGGGACCCGCTGTCACGCCATTTCTTTGACTGTTCCTTGGTTTCAGGATCATAGATGTGGAGCCAGGTTTCATCCTCAGTCACTAACCTAGCCAAAAAGTCCTGTGCAGCTTCAAAATGGGCCAAAACGGCTTTGGAAGCTTCAACTCGTTCCTTCTTCTGATCACTGTTCAAATATTTCGGCACCGACTTCGCTGAAAGCTTGCCATGTCTAGGATAGTGGTGATAACAAACTCTCCCGTGAGATGTCAAGTATCCGGGCTATCTTTTTTGCAGCTATTCCTCAATAATCAGCTCATGAACAGCATCGCAGGTTGCCGGGTCTGTTGAGTTTGAGGGGCGCCCACTGCAGGGCTCATCTTCAAGGGTGAAGTTCCTGGTCTTGAAACGAGACATCCAGGTTTTGACAGAGCTGTAGGAAAGACACTTCTCCCCCAGTGTTTGTGACATCTCTGTGTGAATGTCCTTTGCTGAGTTTCCCTGGAGAAACATGACGGACTGTAACTCCAATGATGTGAAACTTGCTTGTACCTCTGCCATCACAGCTTCTCACTAACAGAACAATCAGTTTTAGGAATCGCAATTGCTTTGTTGCCCTGGACCTGCTCACAGGAGGAATATCTTCCTCCTCATTAGCAGGTGAGTACATAACAGAAGAGGAGTAAAAAATGTTATTTACACCCCTAAGAGGGTCATAAAGCACTTTTGTGCCTTCTACTATTTGCTCCCATTTACTACTACAGGTTGACCATCGAAAATCCAGCCATCGATATTCCGGTCCCTTCAGTTTTTTTGGCATGAATTTTGGATCACATTTTCAATACAGGGACTGCAGTACACTGTTTGGCCACTGATGTTTTGATGGCACTGTTCTGCAGAAACAGATGTTAGGTCCGTTTGCTACACTAAACACACATTGAGACATCCCTGCTGCCTGCTCTCTGGAACTGTGCCAGATGTCCCCGGTTCTGCCAGAAGAAGGCCTGTGTGTGAAGGTAAGTATAAAAAGAATTTTTGAAAATCTTCTTTGTGCCTCCCACTATCTCCTCCTACACATTACCATACAAACATCCAATATCAAGTATTCAACCATTAGGACATCTGTGTTGGGTGGAAGCCAGGGTTCTTCCGACTTCAGAGTCATACCTGCGCCTGCATGGAACCCGGGTGCATGGGCACTACAAGCACGATTCATTTTATTCAAAATATAAAAGAGCGGCTGAGGACACGCTCTTCTTTTCCACATATCACCAACAACAGAGTAAGTGTATCTACCCTGCTACTATTACTAAGACCCCTATACCACTTTCTGTTACCATGAATCCTGCAACCATATGCTTTAAGGTTGCATATATATTACCCATATACTTATTTCATTTTATTCCCGATTCCTGATTTCTCCATTAATACCTCTTACTACTTACAATTTACCTTATCTTCCTTTATCCAATAATGTGAGTACAACCAAACTTTCTAATATTATATAATAAACCAATATCCCATGCTCTAAATACTATTCTTTTTATTATTTACAGAAAGGAGTTTTTAATCCATAGCCCATAAATCTTATTGAAAACATTTTCCAAATATCTCAACCTTTAAGATAACTAGAGGTAAGAGACATTATTTTACAAAAACTATATATGTAATATCCTTGAATTAGATACTATATTCTCCTATGGACATCTCTGTTTTTTTTAATATAACATAAAAATCATATAACACATCTAGGTATTATACATCATTTCTGCAATCCAGTTCCATCTTCTGGCCTTTTACAACATTATTCAAAACAACCTTGGCAACTAATGTGCTAACCTGCATAGGTGGAGGTAGGTGTTACCTATACTCCTTTATACAATTTAATCTTTTCATTATCATAACACCATTGTTTTCCCCCATTTGCAACCAGCACAGATTTACCATTTTTAATACCCCATCATTCCATTGGTTGGATGGAAAAAACAGACACAAAAATGTAAGTCATCATAAATATGTTTATTAATTCATCATTAATTATTATTGTTATTTGATTATAAATCAATATTAACTTTATCACATATGAATAAAAACATATTATGCTTATTGTCTTATATTTTTGATTATGTATACTCTGCTCAAAAAGTTAATCTGCCAATGAAATCATGTTTATGACATATACTAGTATGTTTACTCTATACTATCTTCAGGTCTACATCTCATGTAAATTGATATTGTGTCACGACAATACCTTTTTATGATTGATTGTTGTCTTTTAAATATCTATTAATTTATCTACTTACTCAATTCTAAGTATAACTGTGTTTATCAATTTGATTGATTTGGTAATAAATATTATCATATATATGTTATTGAATAGTTATATATAGTATAGTGTAGTTATATAGTTATATTGTGGGTCTTGAGCCTCAATAAATCCCCTGATGAAGCCGAATTAGGCGAAACTATCATCACCCTTTGAGATGATTATAATGATATGTTTCCTTTTATTGTTTATATTTGTATACTATTGATGATATTATTCTATGACTGATTTAATAAAATATCTGTTTTATTTTTACCATATCTTTGTGTCTACAAAAAGCCTCCGTCCTCTATCTCTCTCCTTTTTCTGGAATTCATTACACACTCCAACTATACGGACATGTGAGGCTTGGCACCTTACCAGGTTCACCTGGGACAAACTCTGAGATAATTTATCTTCCCGACCTGCTGTAGTGTTCCCAGTCCCTATGAAAAGATGAAATAAAAGTATTTCCAAAGACAGAATTATAAATCAGGAATCTACAACTTGGTGCTGCTTAAAACTAAACATTAGGAAATGACCTCACAGTGTAGAATCAAACACAACATGAACTACTGTAGAGCTGGAGGCCAAAATCAGACATTACAGTACTGGTACATTATGTAGATGATCTGAATGTTGTCAAGACAAGAGGTAAGAAATTACAAATTTTGAACAGACAAAAACATTTGAGTTTGAGGTATATCAAATACAATTTTAAAACAATAATTTGGCTTTGGAAAAAAATTTTCTTTTTTTCTGAAAATGTAACAAGCCTTCTGTCCAAAATTAATCAAAAACATTGTCATGCACGGAGAGACAGAACCACTAGGAGGCGCTACAAATTGCATGGAGGTGGTGTGAGCCCTGATAAGGGCCATGGCACAGAATCTAAGCAGTAACCAGGTCTTCTCCAGAGCCTCTAATGGTGAGGATGTTGCCCCGCTGGTTACTGCCAGGTTGCGGTCCTTGGGCACACCAAGGTGGGCAAAACACAGTACCAGATCACAAAGCAGAAGGATAGTCGAGGAGGCAGGGGGCAAGGCAGGCAGCCAGCAAGAAAAGGTCAGCTCACATGCCAGGTGTCAATAGCCAGGAATCCAGGAGACAGACAGCAGTGACACGGGGGCCACTGCGGGCACAGGGAACGCAGGAGACAATGCAACCAACAGGAGGCACAGGTGACCCAGGAATATCCACAGACAGACAGGAACACTGGACCAGCACAGGGGAGTTGGCTGGGAAGCAACAGACTGGACACTGGGGGCTCGGCACAGTGAAGACACGATGCACGAACACAGTGCAGTCGAGTGCAGTGTGTGAGCTAGCTAGCAGGGATGGTCAAGATTTCCTGATTGGCCAGCTGATTGGACGAAATTGATAAAGCTTGGAAACAGAAGCCTCCCAGCGTCAGAACTGCCTACATGCAAGTGAGAGTTGCATCTGCGCTTTAGTGAGGAGGAGGTGAGTGTGACAAATGTTTCTTTGCATGCAACACTTTCATTCAAATTTCCTACTGTATTGAGAACACTTCCTGTCTGCAGCTGAGAGAACCATCTGTTACAAGTTAATTCACAGAATATTTAGATAACATGTTTGAAAAGCATTAAAGCTAAAGAAGTTTATTGATGAAAAAAAAAGAATAAAATGCACCCTTTCTCCCTCGTTTATTGAGCTCTGTGGAAACTGCCTGCCTGGAAAATACCTATAACTTACCCTTCGTGATGTGTGATGGGTCCACAACATGTGTATTGAAGGTGGAATAGAGGGGAGAGATCAATGTTGGTGTTTTTTAGAATGAAATACTTTGGATGTCAATGCCTGTGCAGTTGTAGAGTATTGGGAAAGCGGGGTTAGCATGTGCACGATGGGGAAGTGATACAAGGGAAAGACCAATGTGCACGATGGGGAAGTGATACAGATGGTTTGCATGGACTTTTGTTTGGGTATTGGAATACTCTGTATTTGTGGTTATTTTCCTATAGCCTGCTTCTATACAAATCCTGTGTGTGTACAATGAAAATATTTTATGATCTTTTTCAAATGATCTGGGGTGCCTGTGGGGGCAGTGTTATGATCCAGGGTGCCTTTGGGGACAGTGTTAGGAACTAGGGTGCCTGTGGGGCATCTGGAGAAGCTTTGGTTAGTCAGGTCATGGGGTTCGGCAAAATTATGCATCTAAATATGAGATCACCTGACTCCCTGAATATACTGAATGACCGGGTTTTCCTATCCATTAATTTTTTTATTCCTGTATTCCAAAATGACAATACCAAGATTCATTGGGCTCTGATTGTGAAAGAGTGGTTCAGTGAACATATGACATCACATTCACAAATGGATTGGCAACCTTAGGGTCCAGACCCCATTGAAAATCTTTAGTGGTGGGGACATTACACAATGGTCTGACCAATACAAAATCTGAGGGAAAATAAATGCAACTCCTAATGGAACTAAAGGTAATATTATATGAGCTTATCAAAACCCTAGCAAGGCAAAGGAATGCCGGAGTCAAGGCTAAAGACAGACACTTCACCTATTGAGGTCAATGAACCCTTATGGTAATGTGGGTCTTCATTCTAAAACTTCACACAGCTAAAACACTATTATTAATATTTCTGCTTCTCCAAAGCATGGTACTACTTCCAAGCGTCATGTAACTTTTTCTTCTCCCGACCTAATTTTACTAGCGCAATGGATCTTGTTGAAGCTGAGTTGTTTCTAGTCGAAAAGTAAAATTACTTTAAACATTAGGCGATTCTTCTCATAGAGAGTTGTCACTAGAATGATATTGGAAGATCTCCTTTCTATTCTTGTTCTTTTAATGAAAAAGGTGACACACAGATCTTTCACATAACCAATCATTTATGCTTTGTATTATGGCACCGTGACTTCTTCACCCCCCTAGACCTCATGACATGGAAGCTGTCTTATGGTGATCATGTAACTGGTAAATAAAATTCACCTAAACAGGTATTTATTAACATCCCTGGTGGTCCGATCATGTCAGTATTTTTTAAGTCAAAAGTGGTATATTTTACATTGAGTATAGGAATTTGTTGTTTTTTATTGTAGACCTGTAAGTGTTAGGAAAAAATTCCCGGGTATAATAAAGTTTGAAACACAAATAATAAATTATAATATAATAAATCATTATAAATAATATCTATAAAACAATAATAAATTGATATATTATTAAATATTTATTAATTGAATCAAATAAAAAACACTGAAATTTGTCCAAATAAGGGTGCAATATTATTGTTAAATTAATATCAATTATATATTATTTAGATTTAATTTTTATCACTTTATTACTGTGAACAATGTGTTAAAAGCAGATTATACTGTTCTGTTTTTACTGACGCTTCACACATCCCTTCAATCATACCGGGGATGCGATGCAGGGGACACAGAAGCCGGCCCGCATCGCTGGAGGACGTGGCTGGATCATGGGGAGTAGGT
>NC_092864.1:797107-801916 GCF_032062135.1 Pyxicephalus adspersus | reverse complement strand
TAAATGTGTTCATGTCACCCATCGTGCAGAATGTGTATGGCTTTGTGGTGCCCAAAAGTCAGCAGGTCCATATAAATGGTTTCACTGATGCAAATAATCTCCAAGTTTTGGTTACCGGTTTCCATAAACAACAGCTCAGAGCTATCTAGAAGCCGAAAGAAATACTTAACTGTCTCTATGCTGCTGCTTGACCATTGCACTCTATGGGGCTGTTTAGAGAAGTGGTTTAAACATGAGTTTGCTAAACATTTATTACATTGTTTCCAAGTGATTGGATAACACGCAGTGATCATTCATTAACAATAAATAAAAAGTAAAAATATAAAACTGCAGTTCATGCAAGGTTTAGTGCTGGTTTGTATTATTATTATTCTTGTATTGTATTATTATGTTCTTCATATTCTCACTACTAACACACCTTTATCATCAGGTAACCAGAGATTTAATGTAGTCAGAAAAATGATTCCCCATGGACACGTAGGCGTTTATTCCACCATTATCATTATATTCCCGTCACTCTAATGTAATAAACCATTTCCAAACTCAAACTATATTAGTCTCCTCCTCACTTTGATTGGTGTTTGGATTCAGGTTTGTGCCAAATTCAACCCATTGGACATTCAGCCCAAAACAAATAAAGCCGGACATCACTAATGTTCATTGATTGGATTCAGCCATACACTATACCTGTCATTGACAAATACAGTACAGCTCAAGAAATCTGGCCAGCAGACGATAATATTTATCATAATTCACCAGTTGGGTTGGCTGAGCCTTATGAACGCTTTGTAGTGTTTGTCCAATTTGCCTGTTATTGACTTCAATGGAATTTGAACATGGCCACATACAATGGGGTCCAATTATGCAAATTTGCAGCAAACCCAACTATGTCATTCTCCTTGACATTGCAGTGTGAGCCTCAAACAATAGGCATTGCATATAATTTGGTGGAATTATGTGTAACATTTTTGTACAATATGGCTTAGTGCACTGTTGTTCTGTCTCTACCAGGATCCTGTTATTCTATAGGTATACATACCTCTTTATCATCCCGTGGTTATTTGTGGGAAAACCTTGGAGGTTTTTCTTGGTTACATTTATTAGTTGTTAGATGTTAATGAGTGCAATGAGTAGCAGCCTTTGTTAGGCGACCATCACCGTCCTGCTTACAGCAATCGCCATTTTGGAAAGCTTTTTCTCTTTTCTCTTTCCTTGTGGCTGCTATGCTGACTATGCTATGCAGACTGACATATATAAGAAAGATATATTACTTAGGCTCACCTAACCTCACCTCACAGGTATGAAAGCTGCAGCACAGGTAGGGGATGGATTCAGAAGATTGCTGCTACCTTTTATAAAAGAGTGTAACATGGTTTCTTTCTCTTTTGGAATAAAAACCCTCCAGAAAAGCATACCAGGAAATCAGAGCATGCTTCTCTCCAGCTCAGTCTATGGTGTCTCTTATCGAGTGTGTGTAACAAAGGATAAGTGTCCATGTAGGACAGTGTCAGGGTGATAAGGCTTCCTTAATGCAATGTGCAATTTAGCAATGCAACCAGGCATTTATCCCACTGATCATCACACTGACCAGCAATGTATAATCTGTGCCTCTCAGGTCAGCTAACGTTGACACCAATTAATATTTTGGCTATTTGTAAGGGTGACATTTTTCCCACTGGCAGCAATGCAACAAGACATTTATCCCACTAACCATCACACAAGCGTACAGTGATGTGTGGATTGGGGCAAAGGTTCCTTAAGACTCCCAAGTTGCTTCGGGGCTTTTCCCATCTTAAAAGGTTTGGAAAGAAGGATTTAGGCCATCAAGCAAAGAGAATCTCCCACAGAAAGGCAAGACACCTGGCCTATTCGTCGATCCTCTAGAAGAAGACGAGGGCCAAGAGAAAGTTCATCCTGTGAGATTACTAATAGCAAGAGGTCACTCTCTCATTCTAGAAGCAAATCAGTGGAGAACCCGGAAAGTGAATCATGCTGTGCCGCATGAGTATTACCATCTAAGCCGTAATTCTTTACTCAAGCTGGCCATTAAGACACCCAAACTCTATGTTTTCCCCATTACAAATTCTACAATGGAAACTGTCCTAATGGTTCCTTCAGCTGTAGATAAATTGACGCCATGCATTATGGAAAATGTGTATGGCTTTGACTGATGGTCAGTAAGTATATTTATAATTTGAGAAATCCAAATAATTTCCAAGCTCTGGTTACCAGTTTTCATAATGACACAAAGAAAAATGTAACTGTCTCCATGCTGCAGGCCTGAATGGTGCCTATTTATGTCCAGATTCTGATATGAAAATCATTAATCTTTTTGTTTGTTCCAACAAGAGACCCGATGGGATCTCTGGGAATGTCACGGGTTGTTTACCCAAAAGGAGGGATTAATGTCAATACAACCTTGCAACTGCCCTTATTGGATTTTCCAGTTCCTGACAGCACATGGTCCACTGGACCATATGTCGTGGGATTCCTGGACTGCACCCCATATACAGCACTTACAAAACCACATACACCAATATACCAAAAGCAGTACCCCCTAACTAAGGGCAAGGAAGATTCCTTAGCACCCATGATTCAATCTTTCTGCCAGCAAGGCATACTTAAGAGAACCTGTTCTCCTAAACAATATTCCAGTAAATCCTGTTAAAAAGCCAGATGGCTCATACTGCTTTACAAAAGATCACAGAGCCATCAATGAGCTGATAACACCCCTAACACCAGTCATGTCAGATCTTAGTACCATCCTTACAGCAGTACCACCCGAGACCCAATGTAACAGTGTTATTGATCTGGCCAATACATTTTTCTCAATACCATTATTGCCTGAGACTCCCTTTATTTTCAAGGGACAATGATATACCTGGAGCCACTTGCCCCAGGGCTTTGTTGACTCCCCGGCAGTTTTCTCAATTGCCCTCCAGCAGGTTCTTGCCAACTGGCAGACGCAGCATGTTTCCACTTTATTTTTATGTACAGTAGCCCCTCTCAGGAGGAATGTCCTCATGTCAGAGGAACACGGTATCATTATTGTGTTTTCTGGAAAAGGGAGACAAAGGGTGCCGCAGAAAAAGGTTCAGTTCTGTCTGCAACAGGTCACATTCCTGGGAATGCTTTTAACCCCAGTATCCCGGCTGCTAGCCCCCAGCCGTGTACATGCTCGTATTGGGACTCACAGCTCTGTTCCAGTACCACCCCAGTGCCCCTAATACCATTCAATGGTCTGATGAAATAACTAAAGCATATGTGGTGTTAAAAGAATCCCTGACCTCTGCCCCTGCATTGGGAATGCCGAATTTTAAAGTACCATTGTGTTGTATGCAAGAGAGAATTGTAAAACCATGGCTGCTGTGCTTGCTCAGATGCATGGAGGTAAATTGAGGCGTGTGGCGTATGTCTCTTAGACGCTGCCTGTTACTGTGCAAGGCATGCCAGCCTGTCTGCGTGTGCTGGCTGCATGTGCAATGCCTGTAGAGAGTGTCTCACTTCTAACTTTGGGTCACGAGACGATACTTTACACATCCCATGCTGTACTACACTTGCTTAAGAATTGAACCAGTCAACAGATAACAGCACAAAGGTTGTCTGGTTATGAAGTTATCCTAACATCCACTGCAGGATTAGGTGTAAAATATGCTCCTGCTACCAGCGGTCCTGTTGCTGTCCTCAATGCCCTCTTAGGTCTTAAAAGGCCGGAGGATGAAGTGCCAGAGTCACACTCATGTATCAATGAAATTCACCTCCCCAATCAAATAGCCATTGTTAAATGTCCAGCACACACTTCTTCCAATTCCTTCCATGCCAGGGGTAACAGACTAGCAGATGTTCATGTCA
The DNA here is from genome assembly GCF_032062135.1 of Pyxicephalus adspersus. Classification (NCBI taxonomy): domain Eukaryota; kingdom Metazoa; phylum Chordata; class Amphibia; order Anura; family Pyxicephalidae; genus Pyxicephalus; species Pyxicephalus adspersus. The sequence continues at coordinate 798,064 of NC_092864.1, read as the reverse complement.
AGGCTGCTGCTCAGTCTACCACACCGACCACTAGCCCCCCGATACACTTCTGCTATCCATCCCAGCTTCTACTGAAGCCAACACACTTCTAACACAATTACAGTCCTTCGCCACCCCACAGGACATTGAATTCTGGGAAATGGAAGGACTGACCTTAGATTCCTTTAGAATCTGGTCAAAAGGAAGGATAGTAGGGCTACCCCAAATAGCAGTACCCCTCATTTGTTTTTCAAATTCATAGTATAGGACATAAAAGCATTAAGACCGTAACACAAGAAATAAATAAGCGATTTTGTTCCCGGAATTTAAACGAACACACACAAGTCATACTTTCCCACTGTTTAACATGTGCCAGAAATAATGTGCAAGGGAAGACACAGGACAACATGAACATTTGTTACCTCCACATGGTCCATTAGGAGACACACATGTGCCAAAGGCTTCCAATGGATGTCAGATAATGTTAATGATTACAGATAGATTCAGCAGATGGGTGGAAGCTTTTGTAGTCAGGAAAGAAAATGCAAGGACATAGCTAAGATACTATGCAAGGAGATCATCCCCAGATTTGGATGCCCAGTGAGAATAAGCTCAGACAATGGCACTCCATTCACTTCTAAAGTAACGCAGGCGATTTAAAAAATGATGAACATAGAATAGGAAGTTCCACATCCCATATCACCCCCAGAGTGCTGGAGTAGTAGAAATGATGAATAGGACATTGAAAGACAAACTTAGGAAGGCAACTGGAGGGACATTCCATACGTGGGACCAATACCTACCAGCTGCACTAGCAGAAATAAGAACGACACCCAACCCGGTTAATAAGCTGTCACCTTTTGAAATTTTAATAGGAAGACCTTTTCCCACCCCGTGGGCTATAGATTCTTTAATTTTATTACCGGGGATCGCCAACAAATCCAAGACCAATATGTAGGTTAATTGGAAAATTGAACA
>NC_092864.1:787760-796256 GCF_032062135.1 Pyxicephalus adspersus | reverse complement strand
GATCCGCCGGTCCGGTCGTTCATTTCCAACAACTTTCCTCGTTCGTCGGTGTCGTTGGTTACTTTTTTTACGAACAATTTTTGCCCAATCGATCGTTCGTCGTTCGTTCGTCGTTCATTTTGAACGATAAAAATTGGAAGTGTGTACGCAGCTTTATAGTGGAAAGAATATTTGTTTAGTTCTTGGAATATTGTGTTTTTGTGCTTATTTGTCTATTGCCCAGTTTGGGCAATTACATTTATACAAATCCTCTGTGCTTACCATGGAAATGTTCCGTGATCCCATTCAAAATGTCCAGTCATTGGGTTACATTGTGTGACAACGGAATCTCAGCTGATTTTACTGACAAATGTCTCACGCTGTGTCCAGTCATATAATACGCTCAGCTATTTCCGCCATCTGCTATGTATTAAATGTTTTATCCTTAATTGCTGCTCATTTATTCCTTGTACAAGTTCTCGTCCCAATGGTTGTACGAGCTATAGAAATGGTCATCCTCGGGAAGGATGTGTGTGGCTTTGGGTTGATTAATAATTTATTCATCAATGTAACTTGAGTGATACAATCAATCTCCAAGCTTGGGTTACCGGTTTCCAGTATTGACATCACTACCAGAGCTGTCGGTCTGCTTGATTTCTGCACACTATGGGGTCTATATATATATATATATATATATATATATATATATATATATATATAACATTTGGTATATATAAAGAACCAAATGTTCAGCCTGGCCCATGATACCTTTTTGGGATTTAATTTTCAATTATTTATAAAGGTTCAATTCATATTTCTGATATTAACAACCTGATGCCATGCATTCCCATAAAACAATATACAAAAAAAAAGCATTTGTTATTAATGCCAAAGAAAACCATGAGGGAAGTCACACTTTTTCTTCATATGTTAAAATGTGAAGAGGTGACCTAGAGGTCATGGTTGAGGTCTTGGCATGGATTGTGTTCTGGTGTCTAGTTTGCGAAATTGTATCTATACAAATCCTCTGTGTGTACCATGGAAATGTCCTGTGACCCCATTCAAATGTCCCGGCTTTGTGTCATATTGTGTGACAACAGAATCACAGCTGATTTTACTGACAAATGTCTCTCGATGTGTCCAGTCAGTAAATTTGCCTGCCTGCATCTATCTCTGTGCTTTTCTTTAGTTTATAAATATAACAAATTTAACTATTTGGAGCTTAATCTGCACAAAAATCAACAATAGTTCTGAGATTGTGTCATTTCTCAATTGTTGTGCATCATATTTAACCTGGAAGGTAAAAGTAAGGTGGTTTATGGGGTTATATCACTAACAGAGAAAAACATTACCTGAAAGTTAGGTCAATAAGAATTTATGTTTTGTTTTTTTGTTTTGTTTTTTGTTTTTTTTGTACGATTAGTAATCATCAAATAAATGTAAGTACACTTTTATCAAACTTCCCCTTATCCTCCCCCTGTACAAGAGGCTATCCAATGACTATAATGCAGAATTTGTGTATATTCCAATCCTCAGCTTCCCACCTCTGCACAGGACAGCCCCATACTGCAATAAGGACAACTTACTTTTTTATACATGGTCTGTGGAAATCTATGGGGCTGTACTGCAAGAAGAGGAGATGAGACTTGTGATAAGGTAACCAATGATATATGGTGCGTCACATCCCAGTATGCACATCACCTTGGAGGAGGATGGTGGGTTGGATCAGTTTTGGTGGGGTACAGCTCTAGGGTTAAAGGTTAGATGGTTGGTGGTTCTAGGGTTAGGAGCAGAAGGTTGGTGGTTCAGGGTTAATGCATGAAGGCTTGGTGGTTCTAGGGTTTAAAATGGTGGTGGTTCTAGAGTTAGGGTTAGAAGGTCGGTGGTTCTAGGGTTAGTATTAGAAAGTTTGGGTTCAGGGTTAAAGGATGGAGGGTTGGTTTCTAGGGTTAGGGTTTAAAATGTTGGAGGTTATAGGGTTCTGGTTAGAAATTTGGTGGTTCAGGGTTAAAGAATGGAGGATTGGTGGTTCTAGGGTTAGGGTTAGAAGGTTGGTGGTTCAGGGTTAAATGATGGAGGGTTGATGGTTCTAGGGTTAGGATTTAAAATGTTGTAGGTTCTAATTTTGGAAGCACTTAATTCTTTAACAAAAGGTAAAATTGACATTTATTCATGGAAGGTAAAATTGACATTTATGAGGGGCGAGGTGACCCCTGCAGAGGTGCCTGTGAATGTCACACAGAATAAGAGCTCAAAAACATAAAATATTACAGAAAATCCCAGAAACAGAAGCATTGTTCTTGCTGCATTGATGAGGGCCAGGAGGTTAGTGTGGGTCAATCCGGAATCATTGTGCTTCATTTTCTTTATATGTCTGATAAGAGAAGATATCGTGATGCCAGTGGAGATCAGTGCCAGAGTGAATGGTAGACAGCAGCCCAGAAATATGCTCAGTACTTTGTATGTTGTACTTAGGTAGAATGCTGCACTGCTAACACAACAGTTGTGGGTGCAATTAGTTGGAGGCTTCTCATGAAATGTAACATTCACCATCCAGACAGACAGGTCGCCCATAAGGGACGGTCCAATGAGAGACAATACAAGAATATGTGGCAGGAAAGATGAGAGAAGTCTTCTGAACCAACCAATCAGATGATGACCAAAGCTGGCAATGGTAACACAATAGTGAGCGCACAGCCAAGCGGTCAGCCAGAAGCTGCAGTAAGCCACAGTCAGAGCCAGCATAGGGAGGGTTAAACCCAATTCCTTAATACAGAACAAACAGGAACATGAAACAGAACAAACAAACATGAATTGTATTCTGGGCTGTGAGGAGACCCTGCAGGGAGATATTGATCACTCCCATCACCAAGTAGATCAGATTGGTTGTGTGTAAACCATTTCCATTTTTTAGGCTTTGGAAGCTAAAGCATGCAAAGGCTTGGAACAGACCCCCCGCCTACCCTCTACAGTGGAAAAGGCCATTGTTGGGACAGAGGGCCTCATCCCCACAATATAACCCCCTGTGTTGTGGGGGACACAAAATCTATTTGGAACCAGGAAGTTTCCTTTAACAGGCAGCCCCAATATACTAAAGATCCCAACTTGGGGAATAGTAGCCATTACCTATTTTCAGAAGGACTTGAATAATCCCCAGTCCTTGTCCTTGGCTGCCTTTTGCATGACTGCCAGGACAGGAACAGATGGGAAATCTCCCAGCAGAAAGAAATATTACCCCTAAAAGAGAAATTGAAGAATGTTAAGATTCCCAACCAGGTCCCTAGTTCAGATAACCAATTCTCAGGTAGCCTTCTTGTTTGATAATTGACGCTGTGGGCAGCTACACTAAAGGAATATAGCCTGTTCACCTAAATTAAATAATGTTGATAATTCACTTAGCTTAGTGAATCTGGTGATAGGTCACAGAAGGATACTGGTTGGTTTCTCATTATTACAGATGTAATCTACTTGTCTTAACATGAAATTATACAAATTGTGTCTTGCAAGCCCTGGAAGTGACTTGTTTGCTGGCAAGCAACACATATACAGCCAATGTATATTGTGCATTGTGATGATGAGAGGGTTTAAGGTGCAATAACACAAACCAGGGATCCTTGGGGTTCCTTATCTGGATGAGGGCCTGCAATAAGAGGACAAGTCCACCAAACATGGAGAACACTACCAGTGACTTGACATACTCTGAAGCAGTTTTTAAGGAGAAAGAAGAATTTAGGTGCGCCAGGATAGAAGGAACCATATACCAGCGTGGAAATATTTAACATGTTGATTCTAGCGTACAAATGTTCATAGAACAGGAAACAGCAGAGGATCAAATACTTTGCCAGTCTTTCTCAGACCAGAGCACACTCAAATTCCTCTCCCAACCAGCAACATACGTATGGCATTGATGGGAAGAGGAATTATTAACATTGGGATACATAGGGAGACAAGTTAAGGGGCTAATGGGGTGCCAAGGCATCATTTTTCAAATTGGGAACAGGAATGGGCATGACAATGTTTTACTACGTATTTTATATCCAAGGTATAAGTTAGTGATTTGATTTTTCTTTCTAAAGGGCCTCCCATGGAACTACTTTCATGTAAAGGAGAATAAAACTGATGAGAAGTTATGGAATAATCATCAGGACAAGCTCTCAGAAGAGTCAAACCCCAGATGAAACATAAATGTTCTTCACAGTGGTCAGAAGGGGAGATGCCGAGAGATCAGACAGATTAATAATTTAAAGCTTTCCCATATTTGATGGAAAGGACGAGAGTAGGTCTCAAATTGTGCAGAAATCAAGGTAAGGCTTTAGCTGTGAACTGTGTGCATAGGTGAGTTTCCAGAGTGACTGTTAAGACGATCTCCTATTGATCCTATTGATCAAGTTTTCCCTATTTATGATAGCTTCTCTTTACAGTGCAGGAAGAATGTAAAACAAATAATTTAACGTGTAGTTAGATCATTCTCAAAACTTTCTTGTTTCCACAGTTTTTATAACAGCTCAAAGGCGTGATCACACGACTACAGACAAACATGTATTGCTAGTTCCACCTGGGAACTCGTGGAATCAATTTTTATCCCCTTCTCGATTACTGAAACACATTCCTAAGATACAACTAATATGGAATTTAGGGAATGATCCTTCCGGGGGGAGGGGGTCAGGGCATTTCAAGTTTTCAGTGCCATTTTTCAAATGTTATGTAAAAAGGTCAGTGTAATAATCTCCTGGGAGTTTCCCCTAGAATAATACAAGGAATATCGTCATCACTGGGTGACATGGCTGTGAGTTTTAGTTTCTGTCTGATTTTAATGCGTTTCTTTACATGATTTTTATGTGGATCTGATCCTCCATTGTGGAATTCCCCTTATCTTGGGAATTCCCCATTGTATAAATTACAGTATAAATATCAGACGGTTGTACAGTTATTGTTAGTTCAGTTAGTTCAGCTCTATGAGGCAGTCTACACCGACACAGTGCTTAGGTTTGTAACATATCTACAGGGACACAGAGGAGCGAAGAGGTAGAAAAGGAAAATTCTGTTTACCTGATCCTGGTCTGTTTAAGGTATGTAGATATCCCACTTCTGACACCAAACTGTTAAGGCGATCTCCTATTGATCCCAGATCAATTGTCCCTCTTTCTCTGATGACTATTGTTCACAGCGCTGGAAGAATGTAATGCACGCAACTCAATGTGATGTTAGATGACTCTCAAAACTTTATTGTTTGCACACAGTTAATATAGCATTTCAAAGGCATGATCAGTCCATGATCACATGACTACAGACAATTAGCAGACATGGCAAATGTCCTTATGGTTCTCCTAGAAAAAGATATATTTTGTCAGAGTAACAGATATATGGCCGTAGGGAAGAAAGGAAGAGTTGCAAGGCAAAAAAGGGGGGACGTGGACGTTTGCTTACGGACAATAAGAGTACAACTAGTTTCAACATTAATTAATCATCTACAAAACATAACAAAAGCACAAAAATAATTAACTTCAAGAAACAGCAAAATTCCTCTTTTTAGTGACCCACAAAGGTGCTGAGGAACAAGAAACATTTTTTGTAATCCTTCTGACTGAGAGTAGAGATCACATTGACAGATACAATTGGTCCCCTCCCAGTGTAGAACATCTTCCCAGATGGCCCCGTGGATGGCTCGTCATGAATCTTTGTCCTTCTACAGATCCATCTGTCTCAGGTACACAGGAGACACCTTTACATATAAATATTTAAACTATGAGATTAGTGTAGAGATGAGGAAAATCTTTCATCAAAGAAAAATGCGTTAATTGATTAGTAGACATCTATCCATCTATAAATGATAGAGAGCTATCTATTATTATTCACCTGTGTATAATTACTGCATTGATCTGTCCATGGGATAAATAAAAAGTTGCTGCCATTATTTCCTGTAAGGTGTTAAAAACATTGCTTGTTTTGCTATCATTATATTCAGTTATACAAATGTGATATTTTCTGCTTTCATTCCATCACTCTGTTATTTCACAAATTCTTACTGGCCTCTAAGCCCCCATGTAGAGGATCCAGAATAATTCATTTTGCCCTATGATGGAAAAAAATATCTTCCTCCAAATAGAACTCAACTTGACTGAAAGCGTTACTGAAAATGAGAGTCAACGGCTTTTTAACTTCTCATCGCCAGCTAGGACAAAAGAAATTGGTGAATAGAAAGTGACAACAAGAAAAACAGGCATTTGATCAATACCAGGAGAAGTGAAATCCCTCAAGACTTGTAATTAGCCTTGTGTATATCTCTCTCCCTTATTATTTATGGGGTTAGGCTTTGGGATCCATTGACTTTCTGGGTCCATTTTTTTTTAATGTTCTTATATCCCAGAGATATAATCACTAGATAAAATAAAGAATATATGTTTTTTATCGAATATCTATATTCAATTACAACAAATCTGTTTTGGATATTTGTACATGATACAAAAAAAGATTACTGGAGGCGTAAGAAGTAGCTTTTAAAATCCATTAAACACAGCATTCATATTTCATATTCAAAGTTGTCTTCTGCTGCATTGGTTCGCCAGTTCCAGAGCAATGCTTGGAAGCACCCATGGAAGTCCTTTTCTGTCAGTCCTATTAGTGTATCTTGTGCTATCCCTCTAATTTCTTCTACAGACCTAAATCATTTTCATCATAAATCTCTGGAGGACTGTTGTTTTTAAACCACTTGAACCACTGGTAAGTTTGAGTTTGTCCCACAGCTTTGTCCCCAAACGTTTAACATTTTGTGAGTTTTAACTGCTGTGTTAACCAGTTTGAAGTAAAATTTCACACAGTAACGTCAATAGCAAAACAGACGACATCCCTGGTGATTCTGGAGGAGACATTTAGCGGGGTCACTGCATAGCACGATGGGAATTATTTTCTCCAACTTCAAATGTATTTTTGATGGTATCTGTATTTCCCTTTTTGATCTTTTTGTAAGATCTTTAATTATTATAGTAGACATATATGGTAGTTTTTGGAAGCAATAAATGTGAAATTATTTTTTTTAATTATCTAGATTGGTGCTTTATTGGTATTGATTTTTTTTTACTATTTCTTTACATTTGAACGTCTCTACAAGGGGGGTTTATATTTGAGATATGATTCTTAAAATGCCTAAACAATTATCTATAGCATAAGATTAACCATTGGTATTAAGTATCATTGTTATGAGATTTCACCCTGCAAAACCAACCCAGAATAGTAATCTGAAGCTGAGGGCTGGCCTGGATAATGATGGCAGCCTCTGCTGTCGGGAAAATTGTGACTATCAGCAACTTAATGAAAGTCATGGGATCATCAAATCCATGTTCTACGTATAGCAGGGTCTCACATACATAAAACACAACAGATAGTGTAAGGAAAAGCAGCATTGTCCTTATAGCACTGGTGTGAGCATGAAGTTTAGGAGAAGCAAATCCCATCTCGTTATTTCTCATTCTCTGAATATGTCTTACAAGTGAGAGCACCGTGGATATCATTGAAAGAAAAATACAGAACGAAGGCAGAAAACAGCCAACAATATTTAATAGCTGTTGTAAATAGACATTGTATGACATCACCCAGACTATGGAGGTGCTATTTCCTGAATCTTGCTGCTGAGATTTAATTTGAAGACTAAATGTCAATGGAAAAGTTAGAAGAAATGACCCAATTCCTGAAAGGAGAAGCAGAAGGGGCATCTGGGATGAGAGGATCTTTTTTGTCCAAATGAAGAGCCGATGGTTGGAAATGATGATGGAGGTGCAGTAATAGCCACAGAGACAGGCGGTGAGCCAAAAGCTGAAACACATGTGGAAAAGGTGTAGAAAGATGATTGTGGAGGAAAGTTCTCTAACAGTGATGTAAGTCGGCCAAAAAGTAGAAATAATTATTTGAGCAGCTGATGAACAACGCATGGTGATATTCCCCAATCCCATGACCAGTTGGATGAGCTCACCCAGGTTCAACTTTGTGCCAGTTTTCACTCTTTTACTATTAATGGCAACAATACATGTGTTTAAAATAATTGCCATTGCCCCTTCTGTAAAGATAAGGATTAACCCCACTGCCTCTATTGATAGCATTTTTTTCGGTTGTGTCTTCCTCTCTTTGTGTCTTCCTCTCTCTATAGAAATAATTTTTGGTTCAAGCTTTATATACTCGGTCCAACAATGCAAATCCTGTCTCCTAGCTCCCTGTATACTAGGGTTTTACATAGTCAATCAGGGTTCGAGAAGAGGTTTATTTCCAAGGAGACCAAACAATATGTCAGCAAAACTCGCCAAACACAAACCATCAGCTGAACCTGAAAATACTCAATACCCCCCTCCCATAATACATTGCCCAACTTGGTATTGGATAATAGCAACAGTCTATAATCTAAAACAGTGTACCCAACCTTTCTGACAGCAGGGCCCCGTAACATAGAATACAATTTTGCCTTGGCCAGTTACATGTACAGCTTACACTACTCTGCTATTCTCAGCAGCTCCCCCTGCTGTCAGCACA
>NC_092864.1:781867-783842 GCF_032062135.1 Pyxicephalus adspersus | reverse complement strand
TGTAATAGAGCTGTTGTATTGTCAGGTGGCAGAGCTGCTGGGACTGGAATGGAAGGGAAGTGTAAGCCTTACATACATTGCTCTGCCATTCTCAGCAGCTCCTGTGTAAGTAGTAGGTGGAGAGCAGTCCAAGCTCCCGCTGGTTGTACTCCTGCTTTCACACTGTCAATAGATTTAAAGTAATGTAAGTGATACTGCCGTCTGCCTCCTCTTATCTGCGGCCCCCAACTCATCAGCCACGTACGGGTACCGTTCTGTGGCCCGGGAAATTGGGGACCACTGATCTAAAAGACCTAAAAGTTCAAAAATATCATTAGACTGTAGGGGTTTGAGGTTTGAATTTGATGCCACAGGAGGTTCATAAAAATCTTGGAAGTTTGAACATTTCTAAATTCATGCACTCACTATGTTATTTTTTATTTTTGTATATTTGTATTTTTGTTTTTGGACAATTATGTGATTTAGGTTTGTTCTTTATCTTGTATTTTCCATACATGAGAGTAATACATATTTCTATGGTTATAGACTTCTCCTCTCTTTCCTCCTGAAGAAGCGAACTTTTTCCACGAAACGCATCGAGAATAATTCAGAATTTAAATCCTTTGGGGGTATTCTGTAATACACCAACAATTTTATTGCGTTTTATGTATTTGCAATGATGTTTGTTTTTAATGTTTAATATTAATAAAATTTATTTTTATAATTAATATTGATTGTATTGGCTTTAAAAAAAGAAATGTATATAGGTGGATGTTTATTATAATTATTTTTGTTTTAGTTGACTTGAGCTCAGGAGTTTTTTATCTGCTGGATTTTTTATTTGTTAAGGTTTACTACCAAAATATAACTGAGCTTTTGTGAGATGCACCCGACATTTTAACTTCCATTCAGCCCAGCCCTATCTCCATAGAATAATCAGGCATACATAGGTTAGGTCTATTATCTCCATTGCTAATTCATCTGTATTATGAGACATGCTTTATTTTCTTCTTTTACAAGCTGGGACAGGACTGAGGTTATACTCCAGACCGTTCACACTTCCAAAAAAATGAAATGAGTAATAGGTAAATACAGTAATTTATTAAAAGCAAACAAGAACAAGGTAAAGAGATTACTAAATAATGACGGCAGTCTCTGTGGTTGGTCGTTACTGCAAACAATGCCATGTAAGTCAGGAGATCATTGGATATGTCTACTATATATGAATCTCAGATACGTAACACAATATACAAAGAAATAAGCACTGTGTGAAGTTCAGGAACATCTAGTCGTGTTATGTCTCATTCCCTGAATATGTCTTACGAGTGGGGACAGTGGTTTTCATTCAGGAAGAAAGTAAAAGAAAGACAGAAAACCCCAAACATTGGAGGACAACGCCCAAACATTGGAGGTGCTATTACCTGGAAAAGTGGCAACACAACCTGCAAGACAACCTGCCCAGAGACATCTGACATGAGAGGGTCTGCATTTATCCCATGAAAGCCAATGGTTGGAATTAGTGAGGAGGGCAATAATATGCAGAGACGGAATAAGTGTAAAAAGAGAATTGGTGAGCAACAATATTTGCAGAAACATATTTGTGTTCATAAGACACCCAATGGTAATTACTTAACTTGCAGAAATGCCATATAATTATCCCTTTTATTAAATAATGAAGTAATCACATTTTTTTGGTCTTGTTGCCCCTTGTATTTGCCATGTTGACAATTTTTAATTTATTTACACATTGATGTGGCTCCAAGATCTTCCCATTCCATTGTCATGTCATTAACTTTCAGATGTGGAAATCTCCCTAAAACTTACTTAAAGATAGAAGCTGCACACTTTGCTGTGTTTTACACCAACTGGGGATAAACCTAAATTCTGCCCGTTTGTAGCACCAATACTGACAATATGGCTGCTGTGAAATCAACCTTTAATGAAAGGCAGATCGATGGATGGATTGATAGATTGATAGATTGATAGATAGATAGAT
>NC_092864.1:767497-780566 GCF_032062135.1 Pyxicephalus adspersus | reverse complement strand
ATTTGTCGCTCTCCCTCTCCTATATGTAACAGGACATACCCGAGATGTTATATGGCCACAGGGTGATGGAAGGAAATATGGAGACGTAGGCAGTACACTTTCTACTTGCTGCAATTATCTCTCCATGCTTGTGGTCCAAGTTACCATTGTACCATGTATTTATAAATAAATTACCAATTTTACATATATTGTCACAAAGTTTTCTCTACATACCTTAAACTTCTTTGCCAAAGACATACCTCCAACTACTGTATGAAAATGAAGCCCATCTATCCTTATCAATACAATACAGTATTCAACAAAACTTCATTCCCTATGCGCATAAACTGCTAAATTATATAGTATATAAATTAAATATCCCAAAATACTAATTCTTCACTGCAAACCCCTAAAAGGTGACCATTATTATTTTATACCCTTAGCGCCCCTTAACTATATTGTATACCTTAGCAGGCTTTAAATCAGGCTTTAAATCTAAATAAATGATCATCAGTGGAAGTCTATATATATTTTCTTGCCATTAGAAAATGATTTCTGTAAATAAAAAAGCACACAGATTGTAATAAGACCATGACAGATGCAAATAACCTAAAAGCTATGGTTACCTATTTCCATAATACGTGGGGATATCAGAGAAATGTTTTCACTAAAAAATACATTCAAACAAGGGTTATTTTTTTTAAATCCCTTTTCCTGGAATATTTCTATTGGAGTTATTACCCAACCCAGGTAGTTGTGGTATGTGAATTCATATTCCAGGCCGATATCTCCAACCTGTACGGTCCCATCCCATAGTAATGATAATGTTACAAAAAATCAATCAGCTCTAAATCATTAATATGTACCTGAAAAAAAATTCTGTTTCCCTTATGTTACCACCTTTCTTGAGAGCTGTACTTATTATGTCTGTATTAGCTTAAATAATCACACGGATCTTAAATAATAAGATATTTGTTAACAGAGAATAGAATTAACAAATATACAATAATTAATCATGAGAAGCTAAAAAAGCTAAAAAAGTAAAATTATACGTTATGCAAAGAGTCCATCCTCCACATGCTGCACCCTGGCTGGGCTCTAAAGGAAGAGAGAGAGATTGGGGTCTGTGACCCTTTTTATGATAGCCAAGACCCCTATAACACTCACTGTGGGAAATCACCTCTCACGTGTACCTGCAGGTATTGTCCAGTAGAGAAGTCCCTTGTCTCTGCTAACCGGCTAGTCCAGGTTCCTTTTGGGGGTCATCAGATAGCATAAACCAGGAAGTATGATTGGAGATTGAAGCAGATGCTTCATTATACAACCCCCATACCTCACAACTAGTATGGTGTAATCTTCCCGATATGTTATCTTTCCATCTAGTTTCTTGGCTTCAACAACCGGCTTGAGTCATCCTGCTGGTTTTGCTCTCAGAAACCTTTCAAAGCCAACCCCCACCATGGTTCACCAAAAGTCACATTGAACAAAACATTTCAAATGGATGATTTTATACAACTTTAAACAGCCAAAGACACAGCAGCAGATACATTGGTCATACTCAGTATTCGGTGCTTAAACTGTAATGAACTGTAACAAAATAATTTGGAATTGGTCTAGGAAAATGCAGAAAACTGTTGGCTGTTAAAAATAATTGCCTCCTATTTCCATATGACATATGAGTAGCAGAAACACGATGAAGTCATAATTTCCTTAAGTAGATGTGTCTGTTGGTCCACAGAAAACAATCTGGCACATTAAACACTGATGGTTTTAGAATGATAACAAATACAAATGATTCCCTTTCACGATTACCTCCAATCAACCAAAGCTTTTTAATTGATGAAAATAAATCCAGTGAAATCTCTTTGGTCCCCTCACAGTGTATCTGTCAGTTTCAGGTTGTACAGGTGTCCTGGTTATAATGTGAAAGTGGTCTAGGAAAGGTAAAACCAATGATCACCTCCAGAATCAAATATAACAGCAAGAAGCAGAGCCATCCTCATTCTCTCCTTATCTTTATTCTCCTATTCAATCCGTGTCACTTTTCCTGCGTGAGATTATATCACTGACAATACTTTGGATATTTGCTGTGACTGGCCATTTGTACGTTGGAGGTAGAGTACAGCTGAAGATTGTATTACCAGTGATTACACTATCGCCTGTCATTTCCATCATTGGGCCTGATGTAATAAAAGCTTTAATAACTCCTAGCATGTCTTCCCTGACAGTTGTTGGGTTCTATTGTTGGTTTTGTGGTATTTACACACCAGCACTTTCCCTATCACACAATGCTGTATATAGAATATATAACTGTATGAAATTCTGATTTTCAGTTAAATGTATATATTCAAAAACTATTTACCCAGTCTTTATAATTCTCAAATCATTCTCACAAATTTAATGCCATCAAACACATAACCCTCTTTCTTTTTATGAATATTTTTTTTTGGGCAAACATTACAGTTTGGTCAATATTACACCGTCATGGTGCAACATGTTCTAATATCATTGCTTTATACTGCACTCATTAAACCAGCCGTATTGTACGTTTCAAGAAAACACACACAAAACAATAATAATAATAACGGTAAATGTTTAAACAACCCCAGACCAATGTCTGACTACAAGTGCTCCACCAATCTGCCCCAAGGCTTTAAGACTGATTGGTTTTATATGAAATGTGATATAGAAGGTCAAAAAAGATTTCACAAGTCCAGAAAAGAAAAATTATTTAGGTTCATCACTTTGAAATATGTAAATAAGGAGTAAAATGATTAAATAATTGGACCGCCATGGGCACCCACTCAGGTAGGCAGGTAATGTATAGAAGGAACACAACTTCTCCTTCTCCTAGACTGGGGTATAATATAACGATCAGAGTGAGATGATACCGTACAGTCCACAAATAGATTGCTAAACCTAGATTAACAGGTAGGTACAGGTAGAAAAGGTAGGGGGGTCTCTCCTGAAAGTGATAGTCATATAAACAACAATGAGGAAAAGTTGCGTTCATGGGAATTTACCACATAGGAGATGACTACTCTTTTTGGGGTGGCTACCTGTCTTATCTTTGGTGAAGGGCACCTTGTATGTCTCAGAGCAGAAATGGAAGAATGAATGGGCAGATGGGACGTGGGATCTTTGGTAAAATCATAGATATACGTACAGTTAGGTTCAGAACATCACACCTCACTCAGAAACCCCAATTTACCTGTAAGACATAAATAATAATAAATAATAATAATAAACTTATTAAATAGATTACAGCCCATGAGATGGTGAGCAGTGAGTACGTTACGTGAGCAAGCTATAATAATGATTTTGTCAAAAATATACCGAACAGTGTTTATATATATAGATAGATAATTGCATGTAAGCGTTTATTATGTCCAAGTGTGCTATTTAAATAAGTATTTGAGCAAAAATTTATTACATACAAAAGAGCTTAGAAACTGTCTCCCTTTAAATAAAACGTTATTCGGCCATATCTGAGAAGGCTGGTAAATGGAGATGTCTGGTTCATCTCAGAAAAGGAAGAAATCAAAGCATTGTACGAGTTCAACCGCATGTTCAACCACACTTCTCCCATTCAACTCTATGAGAGTGTTTGGGAAGCACTTGGTGTAGGTGTTGCGGCACATTTCCTGAAAGTGACATGTTGCCTTTGGTCATGCAGTTGCTTTTCTGCTTCTAGAGGAAAACGCAGACGCCTTTCCTGGAGGCCTAGTAGCAAATGGCTCTACATCTGGAAGAGGCTTTCCATGGAGTTTTCAACTACAAACTTTAACATACAAACGTGTAGTGAAGAACATCTACAATTATGTCTCTGCATTCCTCCATCTTCTCACAACGATATCTTTCAGCGTGTTGCAGGCCAGGACGATTACGGCAGCCATGATGGATGGAGATGATGTCAAAAGTCCACATGACCACATTAGAGAGTTCCATGGTATCTATGGGTTTTCCAATAAAAAGCATCACTCGAGACAAGAAGAAAGAAGTGAACACGAGACGTAAGTGGAAGATTGTCCTCAGTGCTGTGACATGAGCCTGAAGATTTGGACGTGTGGATCCGGAGTCATTATTCTTCACCCTCCAGACGTGTCTGACCAGAAAGGAGAAGGTGAGAAGAAGGCAGAGAAGAGTGAGGAAGAATGGCAGAATGCAGCCTAGGAGGGTCACTGGCACGAAATATGGAAAATTGGAATAGTACATAGTACAATAGTTTTGGAAGGTTTTTTTGTACTGTTCTGCACAGGCTGGATATCTCTGTGTGAACTATAAGCTCAGATGGCCAGGACACTCACAGAGAATATCCCAAGTGCTGTCAGGGCTAGAATATGACTCAGGAAGGGGGACAAAATTCCCTTAAACCATGAGAAGAACCCGTATGTGAGATTGGTGATACTGGTACAGTAGAGAGCCAGACGGTCAGCCAAAAGCTGTAATATGTTAGGAATAAGCTGTATAGTATATAAGACTGAGAGAGGCAAACTATTCCTTGTACACTCAGCAAACACTGGAGGAGAATATTCACAATGGTGTTACCCAGAAATATCACATCGCAGGACTTCTCTGCCTTCCTGATGCTTCCATGGTTAACAATGACAATACAACTGTTAGGAGGTATTGTTAGGAGTCATGTTGTGGCTTTGGTGTGAGTGCTCAGGTCAGAGATGACAGATGATAGTTTTCTGATTCATCTAGTGATTGATTTTGCATAAATGTGATGACTTCATTTTAGTGCCAACATCTAAATCCCATAGTAAGCTGTGTACAGTTTTCATATCTTTACCATTACACCAGTGTTCTTAACCCCCTCAGGACTGGTGACTTTTGGTCTCCAATTGACCATTTTGTACATTTAGCAATATGATTGTTGAATTTCTATATCAATAGGGGACAAATAAAACTTTCAATAGGTGGGTTTGACATAAAGGAATTATTCTGTTTCCAAAATAAATACATAAATCAGTGGAACACTTTTCCTACCAACATTTTTATACATATACCACGTAAGTTACATGAAGGCATGAAAGTTAATATTCTCACATTTATTGTGAAAGGCCATGCAAGCTTCCTTCTCCATAACGATAACTACACCACAAAATAACCTTTCAAGTTTGGGCCGCGACTTGGTCTTTCATTTCGGCTCTCTGTGTTTGACTTTGACACCCCTGTCTTATGCAAAGCTGAAGTAAAAAAATTTTAATAAATTCATAATGTGTACTAAGGCAATTACAATTGAGAAATAGTGGCTGCCACTGAGGGAAAGATCAATGCCCATTTGTCCCTCTCCAGTAGGATCAATGGATGAATGGTCAGACTATATATTATAAGATTAAAATAAAATTCCTGGTGAGTTTGTTGGACTAGAAGGTCAGGGAGATATAGGGTGTCTATCATATAATCCCAGTAATAATACGTGAAAATAAATATGTACCCATTCCACTCAGGTCACACATGCAGACATGAACACACATGTAGGATTAGGGGTACAAACATGTAAATGATACTTTGTTGTATTGGGTGTCGGTGCGTTCAGTGGAATTGACATGAACACTGGAATGTACTTGCCTTATGCTTACCTTTTAAACTTCATAGTGCAAGACAATCAATAGACAATAATAGGTAACTTCCTTCAAATCCTTGTCTAGCTGAATGCACCTAACCTGTCCCTTTTCTATTTGTGCAATTACTTGGCCCTGATTTATATTAGTTAGTTCCTCCTTAAAAAAATTGCCATGAAGCAGTTATATATGGGCACTTCAAGGCAGGAAGTTTTTGGATTAAATGTTTTCTGCATTTAGCAGCATGAATAAGACGGTTAATATACAAGTTAGGGTCGATAGGTTTAGAAAAGTCAATCTGTAAATGGATAGAGAACTGGCTTAAA
Organism: Pyxicephalus adspersus; assembly: GCF_032062135.1. NCBI lineage: Eukaryota > Metazoa > Chordata > Amphibia > Anura > Pyxicephalidae > Pyxicephalus > Pyxicephalus adspersus. Next base: position 774,691 of record NC_092864.1, on the reverse strand, counting down.
GATCTCATCCAGAGAGTTGTAATTAATGATTCATACTCTGAATGGGCTAAGGTGTATTAGTGGTGTACCCCAGGGTTCAGTGTTGGGACCTTTACTGTTTAACATCTTTATAAATGATATAGAGTTTGGGATTTCTGTGTTTGCAGATGACACCAAACTATGTCATGGAATTAAGTCCATACAGGATATCTTTTAAAGTAAAGATAACAGAGACTGCTGATCCAGGGAACATCCGATTGCCTCATGGAATCAGGAAGGAATTTTTTCCCCTGTTGAATTGTACCCGGGGTTTTTTTTTTGCCTTTCTCTGGACCAACTATGACTTATAGGGTTTTATATCTGGGATATGTTTATTTCCCTAGTGTTTGAACTTGATGGACTTATGTCCTTTTTCAGCCTAACCTACTATGTAACTATGTCCTTGTCTCCAGCTCTTACAATCTGCCAGGACAATGCCGATGTTTTATATAAATCCATCAAACTTCCCAGAGAAGTGACGACTGTAAGAAGAATCCACACACGAGACAACATCTCCCAAGGTCAGTGGATGGGGAAGATGATGGATGTCAGACTGATGGCTAGAACCACTCAATGCAAATAACTCACATATCTCACTTACCGAGATTTGCTTTTCATGTAAATGTAATATTGGTATTTGAGACACAGTCATAAATAAATGTGACAAATGAAAGGGAGATGACACAAATAAGTTCATTATTTACCATGAAATTAGCCTGAATGCTTATGATGGTAATAAACAAAGCTAGGTTCTTTTTAAATAGCAGTAAAGTTTAATGACCAATAATTATTCAAATCCATAGTGGCTCTCAAAGGTCACGCCCGGGTTAGCAAGGCAATTCTTTCATAGAATGAGAAGTCAGATAGAACAGGAATACAGCAGCTGAACCAAAATAAACGTTTCATTTAAAGCGGAACAAAATAACCTCGTATAGTATAAATATATATTCATAAATGGCAAGCCCCAACACTTTTGTTCAAAAATGATTTTTTTTACCATTACTATTTCCTTTAAAATACCATGAAGTGACAAATATGTGCACCACTGATGCTTGGTTATTTAAAAAAGAAATGGTGTTGTATTAATTATTTATGTATATGCATATAAGTATTTTGTTATTTAAAATGTTGTTTTGCCATTTTAGGTCTCTTTGTTCCGGATGAAGCACACTTTGTTCTATGCATAGAATATATCTGTAACATTGATAGAAAAAAGAGACCCAAAACATTATACACTGGAAAATGTGGATTTTAATGATAATGCTTTGCATAAATTAGTGTTTTTTGGTGTTTTACATGCATTGTAATTTTTGTGAATTATTGAAAGTGCCTAAAAAGTCCCAGACATTGCCTATTCGTTCTCATTCTTTTCTTGCTTCATTGAATGATAAATTAGGGATGTGGCATAGATGGTGTGATTAAAATGAAAGGGAACTACCTAGTTTCTGTTCTTATATACTAAGATAATCTGACATATAAACCATTAAAAAGACTAAAATACCCTAAAAGCATAAACACATATTACAATTTGTTTTACCTTTACAAGCTGATCAGTATCACATTGTTAATGAACAAAGGTGAAACAGATATAGTATATATTTAGAAATGCCAATGTAAATGAAATTCATATATTTAGGTCCACAATTTTCTCAGAATAAATCTCTTGAGCTTGTTGTTGGCCTGGAAGATGATGAAACCTTCAAGAGATGGAGAAAACAAGCGAAAGGTCCAGATGACCCCATCTACTGAACCTGCGTACTCTGAAGTATTTCTGGTAAATAAAATCACCTGAGACATGAAGAAAGAAGTGAACACCAAAAGAAAGAGGATGATTGTCCTCAGTGCCGTGACATGAGCCCGAAGATTTGGAAGTGTGGATCCGGAGTCATTATTCTTCACCCTCCAGACGTGTCTGACCAGAAAGGAGAAGGTGAGAAGAAGGCAGAGAAGAATAAGGCAGAATGGTAGAATGCAGCCTAAGAAAGTCACAGGAACTAAAAAGGAATAAATGACATAATAAAAGGCAAAGTCAGCAGTGGCTTCCGTACTGTTTATATGAGAATGGAAATTACTGTCTCCACTAAAAGCCCAGATAATCAGAACACTCACAGGAAACAATCCAAGTGCTGTCAGGAACAGAACATGACTTAGGAAATTGGACACAATTCTCTTAACCATTATAAAGAACCCAATTCTGAGATTGGTGATACTGGTACAGTAGTGAGCGGAGAGCCAGACGGTCAGCCAGAAGCTGTAATATATTAAGAAGTGAACTGATACCATGATAAATGAATATACATTATTATCATGAAAGACTGAAGAAGACCAGAAGAAAAGCATTCCTTGGAGACTCAGCAAACACTGGTGGAAAATATTCACAATGGCCTTAACCAGAAATATCAAATTGGAGGGACTCAGCTTCTCTTTCTTTCTGATGCTTTTCAAGTTAACAATGACAATACAAGTGTTAGGAGGAATTGCCAAGACAAGTCCCAAGACCGCATAGATTAAAGAACGCAAGGAGAATTGGGACAACATGTTGTGGTTTGTATCCTGAGATGACAGTTTGAATCCAGTGACAGCAGACAGAATAATGTATTTCAACTTTGAATTATAGAAATAGTCCTCAGAGATCCATCTCATGATTGACTTTGCATAAACGTAATGGATTCCATTTCAGTGCCAACATCTAAATGGCATAGAAAGTGGTGTAAAGAAAGTAATTTGCATCAAGGGTCCCTAACTGATCATTATGTACACTCCGCTGTATGACTATTGATTTGACATATCAGCACTCTGACCTTTGCAGCGCTGGGTCTCAGGTTTGAATCTTGGCCAGGACACTGTCTGCATGGAGTCTGCAGGTTCTCCCTTTGTTTGCGTGGGTTTCCTTCCACATTCCAAAGACATGCAGTTAGGTTAATTGGTTTCCCCTTAAAACTGACATTAGATTGTGGGCCCCTTTAAGTGACATGACTATGGACTTTGTCTTCTTTATCTTCTTCATGTCCCTAAATGATAGTATGGCAGGAACTCAGAGAGCAGGAATGCTGTGCATTTTGGGTTCCTACTTCATATCTGCCCAGGGCCTCATTTTGTCTAATTCTGTCTCTGGTTACACCGGTGATGAGTTTGCAGGTTCTCCCCTTACATATTCACCACAAGATCAAATGTTAAAATCTCACTTGCTCATCCCTATATTACCACCTTTAAATGTTTGTTCTGCATAAATATTTGCTAACCCCGCCCCCACCCCTCGATAGGTTCAAATTGCATATTGATTTGGTAAATATTTTTTTGACATAAACGTTTCTTGGGCCATTTTTGAACTATTCTGGCCTTATACAGAAGTGTGGGTTTACGTGTGTTTGGTGTTTTATTTTTTTCTTTTGTCATGAAATTTTGCCACTTTTTCAGAGAAGGATCCTCATTTGGGTAGGTTTTTCTTTTTAGGTGTATATTGTTTATTTGCCTTCATGTGCACTCATGTATGTACATATATATATATATATATATATGTATATCTCATATATAATATATTGTGAGATCACCTGTAGCAACGGGGGGTGTTTCAAAGCTGGAAACAGGGCCAGCAGGTTTTAAGCACACCAAAGGTTTATTTCACTTCACTATTTACACACAAAACAGGCAAAATGAAACAAACAGCAAAAAGAAAGTCTGACCACTGGGCCACTAACTCACTGTTAGTTCCCATAACTAGCAATCCAGCCCAACCTAGTGCTGCACAGGACTCTAAGGCTCTAACCATACAACTTTTGCAATGGTCTGTGTCTTTACTCACACTTCCCAGTCTAATCTCCAGCATGCATTTCAGATGAGACAATTACACCTGATCCTACCCAGAATTCTTTAGCTCCCCCACCTGGCCAAGAAGCTCATTGTCATTCAGCCTGGTACTTCAAACCCCACCTTCAGGTTAAAAGGAAAACTGTCTAAACAGAAAAATACTCTGCATATAACCTGTATCTGGGGCAAATGTACCTGGACGAAACCCTGTGATTTATTTGGCCAGCTGTTACAATATATATACATGTATATATGTATGTATGTGTTTATGTGTGTACATATACATATAAATGAGAAATTAGAGGAAGAAATAGGCAAAGAGGGTTTTTTGGCATATTGTTTAACCCCCCCAGTGGTAATTTACTTGCAAAAGGCGGTAATCCCGAGTTACACTCGGGGTCGCTTTAAACTAAGAAAAATCCCACTTACCTTTCTCCGTTGTTGTCCCCCGACATCCTGCTGGTCCCTGCAGGTCCTGGGGACATGTCTTCGCCCTTCGATCTCCAGGTGGGATATGAAGAGCCAAGATCTACTGGCTTTCCTGTGATGTCGGTGCGGACGCCGGTTCGTGTGGGTGGAGCAGCGGGAAAATCAATTGGATTCAATACAAAAAAGCTGTACTGAGTCCAATACAAAGAAATCTTCATATCATATATATATAACTATATTACATTACATTACAACTTTTTTTAACAGATTTTTTTTTCAGTTTAATAATAAATTAATTAAATGTATTAACTATTGAACATATTTTGGGGAGCTATGCCTATAATTTATAGCCTACAATGTAAAATAAATTTCCATGCAAAAAAATTGTAACGCTTTTTTGCATGAAAATTTAGACAGATTTAGACCGCTAGTGGGGTTAACATGCTTCAAATTGAAAAGATTGCCTATTTCTTCCTATGATTTTGGATATTGTGGCCTTGGCTACAAGTACATTGACAGAGTTTAACCACCTGAGCGTTACACTGATCTCTAGATTTCTGTACCAAAAGCGTCACAGGTTTTCATTAATTTTTTTTTAAATTGTAGACCTGTAACTTACAGAAATATGTCCGAACAGGGTTCTAGTGAATATAAAAAATGTTTGAAACACACAATCATGTAAAAAAAAATACTTTTAATAAAATTAAAAGACACAAAAATCAGCTTAAACAAGAATGCATAAATAAATGAAAAATACAGAAAATGCGATAATTCGGTATAATGTATAGTAATATATTTTTCTTAAACACCTCCCTAGTGTCCAACAGTCCAACGTCACATACCTATAGACAAAACCACAAAAATATATTTTCTATTATTTTGTATCGGATTGGATGCAGGATTTTTTTTAATCCAATACAAAATAATCACAGCGGGACCAGGTAAGTGATCGATAAACCCGAACTTTTCTCACTGTATTTTCATACAGTGAGAAAAGTTCGGGCTTATCGAAAATAGTAACTTTTTTTAGCCCGTACCAAGGTCGGGCTTATCGGTCAGGTGGTTAACAGATCCTCCTGAATCGTGCAGCTGACAATGAATCGCCATACCTGGCATATTCTTGACCCCACTGCTCATTTATCAAAGCAAGAATCCATCTGGCAAGTGAAGATGAGTGTGCTAGCACTCGACTCTGATACGCCTCGGATATCGGCTTGTATTTACGCACGGCAGCATTGCGGTGTGCCCATTGGGGCTGGTTTATCGAGCAAATCTGCATAAGCTCACTGTGGCGTATTATTTTTGCGAGCCGGGGTCGAGTTCTAGTACGGTCGCCTGCCGGCTTACAGCATTGATAAATGAGCAGTGGGGTCGAGAAATCGCCAATTATAGCAAATATTTTTCAGCTGCGGCATTCAGGAGGATCTGTTAAGCTCTGTTAATGGTGAGGTCATAGCAATCAATTAGCGCACACCTGCTCCCTGTTCTGTGCGCTTCTGCAGTCTATTACAGGTCAGTTTAAATCTTTAGTGCTTTTTTTTTTTTTGGTAAGTAATAAATTTTTATGTTACGTTATACTAATTCAGAAAATTGCTTCATTTATACTTTGATTTGTTGCAGTTGTTGTTTTGATACTTTTTAGTTTGGTTGTAACACTTCAAACTAATTTATATCAAGCTGTATATATAATAATTAGCACTTTATAATATGTCATCACACAATAGTATGAATGTAAAAAAAAGTGACAAAGCATTATGGATCTGATTCAAATTTCATTCTAGTTTTGCTTTAGAGAAATCAAATAATAGAAAAAAAAAAGTTGTTGGCAAAGATGTTATAATACATGTATTAAGGAACATTTAATGATTTCACTTGTGTGTGTCTGTCAAAATACATTTAAATGTATATAAATACATATGAATTTTCATTATTACTATTTTAACTGGACTTGTTTTTTTGGGGGGGAGGAGTTAATCAGGTAAGTTTGCTTGGATGTTATGTATTGACGTGACTTTTTGTAATGCTCATTATTGTTAGCTTTATCTGTTGCTGCAATGTTTTTGTGCCTGGTTTCGAAACACAGTTTCTGTTGTTCAGCAATTTTTCAGCAATGTTTTGTCATTTTATCCACAAATAATTAGTACAAATCTACACGTGGTTTCCAATCCAAACTACTATTTGATCCCCCTTGTTGCCTTTGTCCTAGTCTCAAAGTCAGATTGTCACATATTGGTATTTGAATGTATTATGTACATATTCCTTTTATTACTGGTTTGTCATGTTTTTAATTTCTTTTAATTGTTTGACATTTGCTGGATAAGCTGGGGTTTTACCTTAACATACTTCACTCGTGTTGATTTGCTCCTCCTCCTCTTCCTCCTAAGCAAGTCAGACAAGACCCTTATATATGCTCATCTTTAGGGGCACAGCTGCTACAAATTAGCCTGTAATTGGGATGTGTGCAGTCCGTAAAATTTGTCTGTTTTTCTACAACTGGACATTTCATAATGATTTATTGATATGATCCTTTATATTTGTACACCAGAGATCTAAAATTACTCTACTATCTACTATGAGCTATCTAAAAAAATAGAAAAGAAAAAGTTATAAAGTTACACAAAACACACACATTTAATAAATGACTTTAATATTAAACCCTCCACAAATTTTTTTCACTTGTCAGAGATTGAGTAAGGGGTTTTATGTACCCCTGTACTCATTCCCCAGGGTGGAGTGGCAGAGATCTGGGAGTCTCCTATTAGAGGGGGCTTCCAGATTCCGAATTCTTGCTAAAACCCTTTAAAAAAGCCCCCATTGTGTTCAATGGAAACTTTCTTGAAAAGCTTACAATCACTTGTTAAACTGCATAAAAACACATATAAACGTGGCAGAAACATTTACATGCATTTTTAAAGCAGTCTGTGTAGATAGTTACATAGT
>NC_092864.1:765658-766405 GCF_032062135.1 Pyxicephalus adspersus | reverse complement strand
TATATCAACTGAATGTCAAGCAGACACAACTCCCAAATGCACAATATCAGAAAACTGTTTTCCATTTCCATTTGATTCTAAGCCAATCAGCCAAGAGTGAGCAAGCTCAAGGTGAGTCAGCCGAGAACTTAAATCACCTGTGTAGACCAAGCCATGTATGAAAAGACATATTTATAAATATACAGTATATATATGTTCATATTTGTGTGCTATATTTATATGGATTTATATATTTATCATAGCTATCTATACATGTATTTATATTCATATATATCTATAGAAGTAAACAAGACTGGCAAAAGTGAGGTCTCACGTGCCAGAATTCTCAGGGATTTATCACCAGGAGGATCCTCGGGTCCGGCATTTTAAGGGTTTAGGCGTTCACCTATATAAACAGCTGAAATCAGATAACTGTTTCTGAAAATATGAATATTGCCAACTATCATACTGCGCTGCCACATACACCACTTGTCCCCCTTCTCCTGTACATCCTGATTTCATAATTCTCCTGCACTGCTGTGACATATTGCTTGGGGCTGCTCACTGCCCAACCATTTCCATGTCTTCCCTACACATGTTTGTATGTTCTCTGCACTCCTCTCCTTCACATACTGCCCACTGTCATACTGCCCACAGGGCTATCCTAAGGATACTGGCTTCTGTCATACTTCCTGTACTTATGTTTGGATGCTGATATGTTGTGCACATACTGCCCAATATCCTGAACACTCCTCTCCTGCATATCCA
>NC_092864.1:760205-762975 GCF_032062135.1 Pyxicephalus adspersus | reverse complement strand
CCATACTGACCATACAGACCCATACTGACCCATACTGACCATACTGACCCATACAGACCCATACTGACCAAACTGATCCATACTGACCATACTGACCCATACTGCCCATACTGACCATACTAACCATACTGACCCATACTGACCATACAGACCATACAGACCCATACTGACCCATGCTGACCCATACTGACCCATACTGACCATACTGACCCATATTGACCCATACTGACCATACAGACCTATTCTGACCATACTGACCATACTGTCCATACTGACCCATACTGACTCATACTGACCATACAGACCCATACTGACCTATACTAACCATACAGACCGTATAGACCATACTGACCCATACTTACCATACTGACTCATACTGACCCATACTGACCCATACTAATCATACTGACCCATGCTGACCCATACTGACCCATACTGACCCATACTGACCATACTGACCCATATTGACCCAAACTGACCATACTGACCCAAACTGACCCATACTGACCATACTGACCCAAACTGACCCATACTGACCATACTGACCATACAAACCCATACTGACCATACTGACCATACTGACCTATACTAACCATTCTGACCCATACTGACCATACTGACCCAAACTGACCCATACTGACCATACTGACCCATACTGACCATACTGACCCATACTGACCATACAGCCCTATTCTGACCATACTGACCATACTGACCCATACTGACCATAGTGACCCATACTGACCATACTGACCCATACTGACCATAGTGACCCATACTGACACATACTGACACATACTAACCATACAGACCATACTGACCATACTGACTATACTGCCCATACTGACCCATACTCACCATACTGACCATACTGACCATAGAGACCCATACTGTCACCATACTGACCATACTGACCATAGAGACCCATACTGCCCATACTGACCCATACTCACCATACTGACCATACTGACCATAGAGACCCATACTGACACATACTGACACATACTGACCATACAGACCATACTGACTATACTGACCATATTGACCATACTGACCATAGAGACCCATACTGACCATACTGACCATACTGACCCATACTGACCATACTGACCCATACTGACCAATGACTTTAGCATTGTTTGTAAAATTCCCAACCTTGATGTTGTGCAATTACTGCACTTTTGTTAGTAAATATAAACTCTTAAAAATGAAAGCAATAAACAATTATTTTACATAAAACATGCTAAAAGCTGGTGGCATAATTTAGGGCACTCAGGTGCATTGTGGGAAAGTTAGGAGATGTTGGTGTTCATAATTCTATCGTTCAGGGCTAATAATGTGTTCAATATCTTACAAACATGTTGAAAAATTGGAAAGATAAGAGAACAAGGCAATCCTTCATCACTGATATAATGGAAAATGGTGTGTAGGCTGATGGCAATAAAAGGAAGCCGGATGCTTGGAAACACAGATAATATGATCATAGGAGAACAGACACAGCGGAGAATCTCTATATACTGCTTTATTGGGAAGATTCCCTCCATCTTTACACATCACCCGTGGGTGTGGTATACATTGGAAGATTCACTCATATAAAGCTTCCCCTACTTACTCCTGGGGTGATTTCTTCTAAAACTTCTCCATCTGCTACTCATCAACTACTCCAAGAACATGTCACCCCGACCCAGCTTCATTTGATGTCCTTTACTTATCAAAGCCTAAAACTACAGCTGAATTGAAGAATTTATATTTCTTTCAGTTAATAAAACCCAATACATAATATTCATATACATTCAGGGTGCACTGTAATATGCTGCTGTATGAACAATCCCTATTAGAGATCCCCGTCACTTCTGTTTCCTACTTCAGTCATAGATGTTCCTCGATTTCCAGTTAGATAAAATTTATGTACTCAGCAAATCTGATATCTAAAATAAACTTCTACTACTAATCCACTTACACCAAACTGAATATTATCACACTGATATATGAAAGGCAAATAAATAAAGGTTACAGTGATCAGGGCGGAGATTTACTTTAGGTGGATCTCCTTCATATTACGAAAGACTTATGGGACTGCAGTTCCCCTTCATATTCTATAACATGAGAATTCTCACTGGGATTCAAACTATCCAAATCTACAACGTAACAAATCAGAAAGGTCACACTATATATTTAGACATTGAAGACATTTTTCAGTGGCTGTGCTCTTCCTGGTCCAGAATCTTCTCACAAAGATTGCCTTCAGCTTGTTGCTGGCCTGGAAGATGATGGCAGTCTCAGCCAATGGAGTTAATGATCGTAAAGTCCAGTTGACCACCATCATTATGTCTGTGGATTTTGTGGTTTCTCTGCTAAATAAAAGCACCTGAGTCACAAAGAAGAATGTGAACATGAGAAGTAAGAGGAAGATTGTCCTCAGTGCTGTGACATGAGCCCGAAGATTTGGACGTGTGGATCCGGAGTCATTATTCTTCACCCTCCAGACGTGTCTGACCAGAAAGGAGAAGGTGAGAAGAAGGCAGAGAAGAGTGAGGAAGAATGGCAGAATGCAGCCTAGGAAGGTCACTGGCACAAAATAAAAATAATTGACAATGTTACTGACAGTGATAACAGAGCCTTCAGCTGTACTGTTCTCAGAACAATAGATATGAGTTCCTAAATCCCAGGCCCAGATGACCAGGACATTTACAGCCAACACCCCAAGTGCTGTCAGGAGCAGAACTCTACTCATAAATTGTGACATAATTCCCTTTAACCAGATGAAGAA
>NC_092864.1:740931-759596 GCF_032062135.1 Pyxicephalus adspersus | reverse complement strand
AAACACTTTCTACATTTTAAAAAAAGTGGAAATATGTTTGTTCAGCTTCACCAGTTTTAAGTGGGAACAAACTCAAAGAGTGAAGGTTGTGCCCAATCACTATGTATAAAACCCATTGGTGTATTTCCTGTTATGTTGCCATATAGCTCTATATCAGGTCATTCCTTTGCCTAGGGGTTCCAGTTCTGCATAGCTGTATATCAGGAGATTTTCTGTGTCTCTTATGTATGCAGTGTGGGATCATCATTCCATCAGATAGGGAATGAGATTTGGCGATGTGACTCCTGCTGCTTACTGTCTATCTTGTTGGAGAATAAACTGGAAAGGATCTGCAGTGAAAAGATTTTTTACCTTCTCACTATCTCTATTTGTAATAGTGTCCTCAGACAGGTAGTGTGGCACCACCTGAAGCATAGAGTCCAAGTGACATCCTCTCTTCGGCAGGGTGACCTGCAAGGGGTGTTGGACTGGTAGCCTAGAAACCATTGTGCTTTTTGGTGGTTGGTGTCACTAGGTCTCAGTCCTCGGGGTCGCCCTACCTAAAAAGTAAAGACAGAGCGGTCTCCGTGTGGAGATAGGCATCATAATCTGGGTCCAATTGAACGGTCAGAGCAGGCAAGCAAAGTTCAGGTCTAAGTGATGGATCAGGGCAGATGGCAGATGAATTTAGGTGCGGTCCAACCAAAGGTAACTGATGACGAGCCACAGCACGAGCTACCATTACTGCTGGGTCTGAAATAGCCTATGGCTCTTTGGCAGTTTGAAGATAAAGACAGGCTCAGGTCGCCATAGGACAGTTCAGAGTGTAACATGGGTAAAATAATTTTAGGGGGCCATTGTGCCAAGGGCCACAGCAGGGAGATGACATGAATCTTTCAATCCCTGTGGTTGGTGTGTTGATATGTTTTCTTTATTCAAGAGTCAGACAGTTGTAAGGACTTAAAAGAATCCTGAGGGGTGGACGGTACGCAAACAGTAAAAGTTGTAATTCTGTGTCAACAGAAAAAGTCTGTTAGGAAAATTTGACCAATTGTTTAAAGAAACATCAGCTGGTCCAACATTATCTGTCCATCCCAGGTTTTGGCACCAAATAATGTTAAGGAAATGTTTATCTATTTCATAAAGAAATGTCAGCTGCTAATAATGATTATCATAAGAGAACAGAGACAGACACCAGAAAATCTATAAGTTGCTGTTCTGATTTATTTTGGGAAAAAGGGTTATTCTTACAAAATTCAGTGGGCGGTACAGAAAAAATTCAATCAATCATGCATAATATGATGCTAAAGGTAATTGAAGGGTGAAGTAAAAAGTGACTGGAATCTTAGGTGTTTGATGGTCCTGCTATCCATGTATTTCCTCTCACCCCAGGTCATCAGTTACTTTGTCTTTGTTCTTATTGTCGAGTAGGTGAATAGACACCCAAAAAGAACTCTACTAGATTTTCAGGATGTCCCCCCGCCCCCCATCAGATTTCCTGATATATTTCTCATTGATGATTCTGCTACAAACTGGAAGTACGAACAAGATGGGACTATGACAAAAACATTTTCCCCTTTTGGTCATTCTACTTACCAAACAAACACCTACTTTAGGTATGGCATTTAAACTGCTGAGAATGCCATGACCAAGCCCAAACCAATTCCCATTTATATTCAGTTTTATTGAGTTTTTCAAAATACAATAACAAATTAAATAACATAATACATAAATACAACATAGTCATAGCATAGCAGTGTTAACTTTTATTGGTGAGTAATAATAAAACAAACCTCTATTGAACATAGACCCTGGGAATCATATAAACTAGTAAATAAGAACCCTTATGGGCCTAAAATTGCACGTTAGTCAATTAGAATAGTATCAAGTTAGAAGTTAGAAATAGCATCAGGAACCACCTTTGCACAGATTGAGTCTTTGAACAGGGATTAGTTACACTTTCATGTCCATTCTCTAGGGCCCATTTGTGGGATTTGAAGTGATAGGGTAACTGAGGAGTGGTCGGACCAGGGACAGGGGTCTATAAAAATAGCAGGATGCCAATCAAATACTGGATAACTCACTAGGATGTAATCAATGCTGGAATACATATTATGAGGGTTTGAAAAAAAGGTATAGTCCTTGGTTATTGGGTGTAAGGTGTGCCAAATATGCAGTAACCTGAGGTCATGTAGTTTAGAGCGTAAGGAGTTTAACTTGGAAAAAGAGATTGGGGTTTTCCCTGATAAAGTATCAATACGGAGGTCCATTGCAAAATTCAGGTCACCTCCCACAATGATAGTGCCCTCTCCAGATACTGGGATCTGGGATGTGGCTATTGTAGGTTGGTGGTTAGGTGCATAAAGGGTGGCAAATGTAAATTTCTTGTCCCATATAGAGACTTTGAAAATTCTGCCCTGCTATCTGCCCTGGGGATCAGAACGGGAGTTGATTATCCAGGTTTTTATGGAACACTATAGAACCTCCTTTACTTCTAGATTCAAGATTGGAGCTGTGGGCCCAGGGTTCTATGTATTCTGTCTATCTCAATGTCCACATCAGATGGAACAGCGAGAGATTTAGAGAAGATAGAAAAGGGTGCCACTGATATAATTCTGAGTTTGGTACAGATTCGGGTAAATTATCTGACAGGTTAATGATGATGTCTCTCTGTTTTTCTCTCCTGCCCAGGAGACAGCTGCACTATTACTTTGAACTACGGTAAGCCATCATGCTGAGAATATGCTTCTATAGATGTCACAGAGACTCATGGTTATTTCAAGTTCCTTATGCTGCACATGGCATTCTATTCCCTCAAACAGACAGTGTAATCTTCATGTGAAAACCCGTAATATTCTATGGTCACAGGATTACTCCATCCTTATTACGATTTTGGACCTGAGGTGCCGGCATGTCTGACACCACTCATCAGGTGAAAACCTTTATTACATAGATTTTCCCTATAAATACCATAGTATGATACTTGGTTACAACATATCTTATATTTTCTTATTTCAGAGCTGCAGGAACATTTTCCTGTCTGATGATTAAAATAGGAACATGAATGGAGATACAGTTTCCCTACACTTATTCCTAATGACCTTCCTAACACTCAATACTTGTCTACCTTGTTTGACCTTTACAATTATATCATATGAGAATACATTAAGGTATGTACTATCTTTCAGCTAATACCCTGTAAAAAAAAGCTTCCTATGGACCCACCTAACTCTGAACATACAGTAATTCTCATATTTTTTATTTACATAGAGACACATCTGTATCTTGAACCTTCAAACTTTAACTCTTTGTTTATTCACTCGAGATTTTCAACACTCAATTGTAAGTACATATATTTCTTAGAAAATATAGATCTATTTTTTTTGGTTGACGTTTGACTGTTAAATATGGGTTCAGTACTCCTTTGATATTGACATGTAAGATAAGAATACAATGATATTATGTACTGTCTACAAATATAATTGCACTCCTTGCACATACACATGTAAATAGTATCTTGATTATCTTTTATATGTATATTTATTCTTGGAATATATGTGTTTAGACCGCTACACCTGTACAATAATCTATCCCTGAGGAAGCCCTTCGTGGGGAAACACGTTGGATATCGTACGACAATATGCGGTTATCCTTACTTTGCCTTATATGAATATTGTGTCAATGTATGTATATGTAAAATATACCTGAACCCTGTGAGTATTGTAACAGGCGTTTTTGTACAAATGTTGAATCTGTACTTGTATTGTGTATGAATAAGTTTTTTACAAATATACAAACAAGTTCATTAAGCATTTCCGTGAGCCGCAAACCTTTTCTTTAACCTTATCTTCCTCTTCACAGTGACTTGATCCAGGGAACATCCGATTGTCTCATGGAATCAGGAAGGAATTTTTTTTCTCCTGTTGAAGCAAATTGTACCCGGGGTTTTTTGCCTTCCTCTGGACCCAACTATTTCTTATTGGGTTTTATATCTGGGATATGTTTATTTCCTGGTGGTTAAACTTGATGATCTTATGTCTTTTTTCAACCTAACCTACTATGTAACTATGTAGCTAAGTTAATTGACAAATTGAACAGCAACTTCGGAGATATCTCTCTCTCTTTTCCTCTCCTTACAGATCAACCGACGCACCTATTCAAGCCCGGAGACGTAGTGTTAGTAAAAGCTCTGCACAAGCACAAAACTTTGGATCCACCCTTTGGACCTCCGGTCACCATGCAAGCCATCAGTAGAACAGCCTTGCTGACCAGTGGAGGACCCACCTGGATACACGCTTCAAGAGTGAAAAAGGCACCACCGATCCAGCGCCAGGATGATGTTTCTTGATCTACAAGTACCAACCCGGATGCTTGTCTGCAGTTTTGGAGCCCTGATGGGTATATTTTGTCTTCTATGGGTCACAACAACTTGCCACTATCACCCTCAAGATGCTGTCTCCACTTTAGTTAACATACTGCTTAGAGTCTTTAGCAATATCTTCAATGACACTGATGTTACTGAAAGTGATATACGTTTACTTCATAACTCGTATAACTTTTGCAACAACTGTAAAACCTATAATTCCTTGGAAAAATATATGATATTTACACATGCTATAAATATTACCCAAGGAGATGTATATTACTGTATGACTTGTAACCCCTCTGAAATACCCCACTGTAGGATGACAGTGCTACAGAGAATCACTCAGCTTCCTCTAGTTATGTATGCCCGAGAACCTGATGCTGTCTATTTGTATGTAAAGGAACAGAGGTATGAGGATAAGTAGTTATCCTTTGTTGAAGGATAAAAAGAAGGAAATGTAAGGAGCTGAGGCATTTTGCTGATTCTTGTAGTTAATACTTTTTGTGATTTTGTTATGTTTTGTAGATGATTGAATTATGTTGAAACTAGTTGTTCTCTTCTTATAAGTAAACCAACGTCCGCTTCCCCCCTTTTTTCCCTGAAAATCTCCCTTTCCTCCCTTCATCTGTTTATCCATTCCCTTGACAAAAATATCGTGCTCTAAGAGAACCACAAGAACATTTTTCATGTCTGCTAATTGTCTGTAGTTGTGTGATCACGCCTTTGAGCTGTTATATAAATGTGTGCAAACAATAAAGTTTTGAGAGTGATCTAACTACACATTGAGTTGCGTGTGTTACGTACTCTTCCAGCGCTGCAAACAGAAGCCATCAGAAAGAGGGAAAACTGATCGGGGATCAATAGGAGATCTCCTTAACAACAACTGTCTTTTTTTATCTAGCAATTATTGATTTTTTTTCCTGTCACATAATTATTAAGGAGGTTACCAATCGATCACATTCATGTGATAATCATTCATCAGCAATAAATTCACATTTTTATTCAAAGTAAACCATCAGTTCATCATTTGGATATACTCTTATCTCTGATTCCATGCAACACTGATTTCCTTATTTGATTAGCAAAACAGGAAAGTCATTTCCAGTACTTCAGTATTCCAGTATCTCAATCCCGCAGAGTTCTCAACCAGCAAATATATACCATCTATAACAATATTATAATATAAAGGAACAATAATCGCAGCTGCCACATCACCTCCATACAATTCACACCAATAAACTATAATAATCATCATGAATAGTATAAACAATTCTCAGCCAATTAATATCTGTGGAAATTGTGTTACAATGTGTTATATACAGATTTCTATTTGTTTCTAAAGCCAGACCTTGTCATTCTCATTCACATTTTTTACACAATATTCACACAACAAAGGGATTTACTGAAGTCCCTGTTAGAGAGATTTTCTCTGTTTGCACATTGGAGGTGAAGGAAAAACCCTTGAAAAAAACACAGAATTATAAGTGTGACGGGAATTAATCCAGGGAATAACATCATTGGAAAAGAAAAGGAGAGTATATCCCTGAGGAAAAAAATTCAGTTTCTTCTATAGTAGTTGCCAAGCCAATTGGAATAAACTGAAGAAGGGAGAAAGAAAGCGAACTTTAATGCCAAACTTGTACCGTTAAAAAGCTTAAAATACCTTATTCTTAGCAAAATAAACAATAACAATAAACAAATTCTATGTATGATACATAATGATTCTTGTACACAGTTTATAAGTATTGGGCTTCTTACAAATCTTTTAAGCTCAGTACATACAGTTCTTACAGTCTTGATCAAATATTGGATTCTATATTATGGTCTCATACCCGACGCGTTTCGCATACTTGCTTCCTCAGGGGAAAGAGAGACCTATATTGCCTGTATCATAATAAACATATTAGAACCACAGGGTTAGAAAAACAATTGAATATTTACACAAGGTCCCACATTTATTCAGTAGTAATAATAAGAAAACTGAGAACTAGATCATAAATTCATTGAAAGATGGTTTAAGTGGTATATGGATATAACTAATTATCTCTGACGTTTACTAGATAGAATGAAATTATTAGCCACTATTAATGTTTGAGGAATATCACCGAAATTATCTGGTTGTTGTTAAACACTTGCTTTTTGTTGGGTTATAGTGATCAGAGGAAAAAAGGTCTTGATGTAGTGAAGGAAGAGTAAAAGCTGGTGAAACCTGTCGTTAACATTCTATTTGCATTACATTCATTAAGAAGGGGAGTCTTTCAAATTATCTAAGTCATATATATAATAAGTTATATAATAGTTTATAATCACTATATCACCTCCCTTTACTATAGTCACTCCCTCTTCTCACTACCGGCATAAATCCCCGCACACGCCATTAGCCCCCTTATTTTATATATGACTTAGAACCCTACAATAAACATTGGGGAGTAGAGGGATACCTCTCTCCAGCTCCCTTCTTGCAAAGGCTCTTTTGAAGTGTACCTCCCGCAAAGCACTTACATATAAGTAAGTGAAAACATTTCCTCGAACTTTGATACATATTTATTCCATTTTAGATGATGTAACCTTACTCTAATATAATTAGTAGCACTTATTTTGTTTCTTTTTTACACTCTCTATGAGACACAGATATATTAGCAAGAATGTCAGAGTTACCTTGTTTCCAATATACTCTTTATTCTGCAAGCATCCACGGCTGCTGGATTTATTCTTGCAATCGTATCATCAATCACTGCAAGTAACTTAACCTAACTACATTTTAAAATTCCCAACAACAACATGAACTATTAAACCCCCATTAGGAGTGAACGAACACTATTCTATTATTAAATCATTGACTGTCCTACAACCGATTATTCTAATTATTTATAATGTTTTACTAGATTTTATCAAGTTAACTCAATTATCTATCTATCTCAATATGATCAAAAACAAGCTTACAAATAACAAGATAGCTACATATGTCACGTCAATCTGAATTTGAAACATCAACACTCCCCTTCTTAATGAATGTAATGCGAATAGAATGTTATGGACAGGTTTCATGTCGTCCACATTCTACAATCAAATTTCACCAGCTTTTATTCTTCCTTTAATTTTTCCTGAGGAAGCAAATATGTGAACCGCATCGGGTATGAGACTATAATCTAGAATCGAATAAATGATCAAGATTGTAAGGTCTGTATGTACTGGGCTTCAAAGATTTGTAAGAAGCCCAATACTTATGTACTGTGTACTATTTGAATGATTTTCTGTGCAATGACAAAAGTCATCATGTAACATATATAGATTTTGTTTTTTGTTAAGAATAAAGAATTTTAAGCTTTTAAACAGTACAAGTTTGCAATGAAAAGCCGGTTTCTTTCTACCCCCTTCCGGGAATAACATCAATATCATCATCACCATCATCATCTTCCTCTACTACCATCACTGGCAAATTCACCTTCTTCATATGCCTGAAACCAATCTGCATTTCTCTTTCCTTCTACAGGTATCTCTCCCATTCTGCCTGCCAAATGTCATCGCTGTGTATCCAATTGTTTTTCCCCGCAATCTTCATCTGAACCTATTGCATCAACCTAAATTTCCCCATAGATTTATCTGTTCACTATCCCTTAGTTCCAGCTGAGTGCACATTGATATTTATTACCCTGACAACCCCTCCCCTCCCCAGGTTCAACTGATATCCCAAATTCCTTGTTACTCCCATCAGTCCATCCATATTCAGGGCCCAAAGCACTTCTATTTAAACAACAGGCAAGGTCACGTTGGGATTTGGACATACATTTACACTCTGCAACTCCCATCTCCTGCCTTTGGACTGATTCATCCACCTGAACTCCAACTCATCCTCTGCTGCTGCCATTCTGAAGGGCTAATTCACCAAACCATCTCTGTGACTGACTCATCATATCCCACTGGTGGAACTCAACAAGCTAATAAACCTCACATTACACCACCTGCTCACATGGACTTCAGTTTGCCATATTGTGTAATGTACGCATATGGTTCTCAATTATCTGTTAAAATGTATTATTCACCCTGCACTCTCCTTGCTGGCTCTATTCCCTCTCTTCCTTCCCAGTCTGATAACTCATTGAAATTGGGGTTTCTCAGTGAGGTGTGATGTTCCGAACCTAACTGTACCTATATCTATGATTTTACCAAAGATCCCACGTCCCATCTGCCCATTCATTCTTCCATTTCTGCTCTGAGACATACAAGGTGCCCTTCACCAAAGATAAGACAGGTAGCAACCCCCAAAAAGAGTAGTCATTTCCTATGTGGTAAATTCCCATGAACGCTACTTTTGCTTATTGTTGTTTATATGAATATCACTTTCAGGAGAGACGAGAGACCTGCCTACCTTTTCTACCTGTACCTACCTGTTAATCTAGGTTTAGCACTGGACTGTACGGTATCATCTCACACTGATCGTTATATTATACCCCAGTCTAGGGGAAGGAGAAGTTCTGTTCCTCCCATACATTACCTGCCTACCTGAGTGGGTGCCCATGGCGGTCCAATTATTCAATCATTTTTTTCCTTATTTACATATTTCAAAGTGATGATCTTAAACAGTTCTTCCTCTGTGGTCTTCATCTATATTGCATTTCATATTAAACCAATCAGTCCTAAACCTTTGGGGCAGATAAGTGGAGAGTTTATAGTCAGATATCGGTCTGTTTAAACATTTATAATTCTTGATAATATTTTGTGTGTAAGTAAATTTTACTGAAATATACAATACAAAAAAAAATAATATATGGTTTTCTGTAAATGTTGCACTATGCACTGTGTAATATTGACCAACCAGTAATATTTGCTTAAAATAAAATATTTGGATAAAGAAAGAGAGTTGTGTGTTTTATGGCATTAAAATATGAGAATGATTTGAGAATGATATAGGCGGGGTAAACAGACGACATGTTTGCCAAAGGAGATTATTGGGGTGTCCAACAACTCTCAAAATAGGTGTAAGGTACTTACCCCGCCAGCAATCCCGTGTCATCTTTGCCCACGGCGACCCCAGGAATCAGGGTGAGTGTGAAAGAGACCGCGGCAGCAAACAGCGTGGCCAAACAGCGTGGCTGCCTGTGCTCTGCTTGCAGCGTGTCTCCTCTCACTGGTGGAGGGATCCGTCCCGGACGAACGGCAATGGAACGGCAACCCCAGCATCCCTGCAGCTGTGCACAGTACAGCACCGCCCAGGAGTGCTGCTGTAAGAGGTGCGCGCGCTACTATGTATGCCTCTTGAACCCCCCGGGGACGAGGCAGACAGCTGCCTAGCCACAGGGTGGCGCATGTATAGTTTAAGTTCCCTAATGGCCAAATCGGCTGTAGGGGATTAATTATTCAGTATGTTTCCTCCTATCTAATTGTGCCAGGTGGCGCAATGTGATTGGGCTCATTTAATGAGACCCTGTCATTAGCACCCATGCCCATTATAGTCCCTGTGTTACAGTGTGCTTGGGTGCGTTGTTATGCTACATTACCATTTTGACCTCTTTTGTACCTCGCTTATTTGATTGATCTATTTTGTTTGACCTCGGCCTGTACTTGGATTACGGAATAAAGTCTTTTGAAAGTATTCCTGGAGTTGGTTGTGATTTGTGTGCCCAGGCCCATTACAGTAGGATAGAAAATTAGTTTTGAATATTTAAATTGAATCTTGGAACTTGTGTTGAAAAAAACAAAATAAAGTGTGCAGAACAGTTATGCCATGTGGAGTATTTAGACGTATTGATAGGAATATCTATGGACTGTAAAAATGGATCTGGAATTTGGAAATAGAGCAGAACTTTTGAAAAGCTGTAAGCAGGTTGGGGATTGTAATCCTCTGTTGTATTATGAAGTAGATAAGTTCTTCTGTAAAGCTGATATATGGTATATATCTCTTACTGTATAGAGAAAGAGAATTACTCTGCCTGCAGCTGGTAATTGTGTTCAAATGTTTCTGACAAAATATTGTTGTGTTTCATTCTAAGAGTGATCATTCCCTTTCCCAGATCACTGTGACATTATAGCCTGGAGCTGTCCTCACAATCTGAGACTAATTGGCTACAAACGGAAATATTCAATGTGTGGGCACAAAACAGATTTCACTGAATTTATCTTCATCAATTAAAATGCTTTGGTAGGGTTTATTGTTGGAATAAAGTTAGATTTCCCTTCTACAAGTCCAAGTGGTAACCAGCAAGTTAGACCTGGAACGTTCGAGGCAGAGGAACATAGGCGGAGGCTGATATGACTGGGCAGACCGGGAGCAGACAGCATAGGGTTAAGAAGTTAGTTCAGAAGTGAGCAAGGTGGAGTTTAAGGAGGAGGAGGTGAAGGAGGGGTTAAAGAGTTAAAAAGGTCGGGAAGAGGAAGTGGAGTAGTCATTCGTAGTAGACGGGGTGCAGGAGAACGTTTAATCACCCTCCCTCCCCTTTTTAGTTTGTTGGGTACGGTTATTGGTTTGTAGGATAGAGTAATTAGGTGAGCGGTTGAGATCCTCGAGGGGGGTGTGTTGATTGAGATAATGGCTATGGATTTGGGTACCCATTTACGGTATGGAGTTCCTGTGCTTTGCATAATGGTGTTGTGAGAAATATGTTGGGGGGTCTGCACAAAATTGAAGGAATCTATCATTTCCAAGCTGGGAGAATTGCCAGCTGGCAGTAATTATTATTGGGGTGCAGATCAAAAAAATGTAAAGAGGTGGCCTTCGAGGACCAGCAACCAGTAAAAGTTTTAGTGGGGAACAGTTTAGTTTAAGTTTAATTGTTATTTAGGTGTTTAGTGCTATTTATGGGTAATTTATTGGTTATATGTATTTGTTATTATTTGTTGACATTTTGATTGCTATGGTGTTTATATTATATGTGTATAGAAAGAAAATATATTGATAATTCTTATAATAAAAGGCCTACGAGCCATTTAACCAACAGATTCTGGCGTGTTTATTGGGGTTTTGTAAAGGTGGGCTACAGGTTGAGAAGGGGGGGTTAAAGGGGTTTTTGGATGAGGGGCAGAAGTCTGTTTAACTAAGTTTTGCCACAGTTATGTGGTATATTTTGCATTTGTCATCTTATTATTATTATTATTATTATTACTATTATTATTTTATAAATATTGTTGATAATCCAGGCCATTCCCAAACTGAAGAAGATCATTGTGGGAAAGATCTGCATTGGCAAACATTGGGGACATGGGACTGACAATCACACCTAATGGAAGCCATGGTCTTATTACAATCTGTGTGCTTTTTTATTTACAGAAATCATTTTCTAATGGCAAGAAAATATATATAGACTTCCACTGATGATCATTTCTTCTGAAAGCAAATTTAGAGAAGTAATTTTTATTTTTTCACAAACACTTTGCAAAACCTAAAAGCTCCAATCACCGCATGTTTACATTCACAGATCCATTGTTACTAATTTTACTGTCTGGTAAATTTTTGGTATATACTGTAACTCTAATTAAGATTTTGTCAGACTGCACAAAATGATCTGCAAGATGCTGGAAAGTCACCCAGATAGGACAAGCGTTAGATTTAAATAAAAAAACAAATATAAAAACTTTAGAAAAATTTAGCTCTGAATTCACTATTACTATGAATTTACAGCAATGTCCCAAAGCTCACAAATCACAAATCAGGTAGCCCATTATAAAAAGGAAACAGCTCATAATTCAGTGCAAAATCTTTGTTCCAAATCAGCGGCATAATGGAAGCTAATAGTCTGAGCATATCCCAGCTGCCTTTCTATAAATGGTGGATTGCCGCAGCTATATTCTCTTTATCTGTTTTTATTTTTTTGTCTTTTGTTTTCATGATTTTCCCATGCTTGTTGTATGAAAAGAACCTAAATTAATTAAAATATTGAAAAATAGGATTTGTGAAATTCGTATTGATTATGGACTGTGAAGTGCTGCAGGAGATGTCAAAGCTATAGCAGTACATAAATAAATAAAAAATGGTCATCATGGCGGATACTGCTATTACTTTATAGCCCCTAAAAATTTGTGATTCCACCTATATTATTAAAAAAAAGATAAAAAATGCACAGCATGTGACCTTGTCTACAAGTTGAACAATAAACATTAAATATAAACACAGATATGATTCTTTAACCACCTGAGCGTTACACTGAGGACTATCTCAAGTTAATGCTGACTCATATTGGTATTCCGCCACTCCTTTTTAATTGGATAGGGGCTTTATATTCCAACGCTACAGCATGAGTAAGAGCTAATGGAGTCCTTTCTGACCCCTTTTCCATTACCAATGGCACGAGTCAAGGGTGCCCCCTCTCGCCCCTACTGTTTATTTTAATGCTTGAACCTCTTCTGAGACAAATCAGGTCTAATCCTAATATTGCAGGAATATCCATAGGTCACACCTCTCATAAGGTAGCGGCAAATGCAGATAATCTGCTCTTTTATATTACCTCTCCAGTAAAATTCGTAAATTGTTGCAAGAATTACGAGACTATGACCACAATTCTAATTTCAAGATTCATTTGCAAAAATCAGAGGCTTTAAATGTGACTCTACCCCATGGAATGTTTCACAACTTACCATCTTCCTTTCCATTTAATTGGGCAAAGGGGGCCATAAAATATCTAGGGACTCTTATTCCAGGGGATTTGTCCTGCACAGCTATGTTAAATTTCCTCCCTCTGAATAATGTGATAAGACATGATTTGCAAAGATGGAAACAGAACACGTTCTCATGGTTCAGGCGCTGCAACGTTCCTAAAATGAATGTCTAGGTTACTTTATCTCCTGCAGATGGCTTTCCCAGACCCAATACTGTACCAGTTTCCAAAAATGATTCTGTACCGCTTTATGTCCTGCTAAATGTCCCCTCCAGCATCACCAGGGAAGTCGTCTACAAGTTGTTGTCACCATGGAAAGCCGTGTTTGTTCACATTGTGCATTTTTATGAAGTTATGTTCAAACTGTTTCGCTATTGACGTTACTGTGTGAAATTCTGTTTCAAACTGGGAAACACAAGCAGTAAAGTGTTAAAACCAACATTAGGGGACAAATCCCATTGGAGTGGTAAAAACAGCAGTCCCATTGCTCCAGAGAAAAAGATTTAAGTCTGTAGATGAAATTAAGAAGATAAAGTCTTGATGGATGTCTTTAAATTATTCCTTTATTGATCAAATTGTTTGTTTTTCTCATTCTCCCTTTCACCAGTTTCTTTTGTCCTTGCTGGCAATAAGAAGTTTAAAGAGCGCTAGCCTCTGAATTTTAGTAACACGGGTTTCAGTCAAGTTGAGTTCTATTTGGATGAAGATACTTTTTTATCATCATAGGGCAAAAGGAGTTATTCTCGATCCTCTGCATGGGGGCTTAGAGGCCAATCAAGAATTTGTGAAATTACAGAGTGATGGAATGAAAGTAGAAAATATCAAATTAGTAAATATATATATAATATATATAATGTAATATAATAAAATGATAGCAAAACAAGCAATGTTTTAACACCATACAGGAAATAATGGCAGCAACTTTTTATTTATCCAATGGACAGATCAATGCAGTAATTATACACAGGTGAATAACAAATGATAGATCTCTATCATTTATAGATAGATAGATGTCTACTAATCAATTAACACATTTTTCTTTGATGAAAGATTTCCCTCATCTCTACACTAATCTCAAAGTTTAAATATGTAATTCAGAGACTACAGAGAAGAGTAGGAGAACTGTGGAGGAGCCATGCAAGACAGACCATAGCAGTTCCAGATTTATGTTAGTGTACCTGTGTACCTGAGACAGATGGATCTGAGAAGGAAGCCAGACACGGGGCCATCCTGGAAGAGGTTCTACACTTGGAGGGGACCAATTGTATCTGTCAATGTGATCTCTACGCTCAGTCAGAAGGATTACAAAAAAAAGTTACCTGTTCCTCAGCGCCTTTGTGGGTCACTCTGGAAACTCACCTATGCACACAGTTCACAGGTAAAGCCTTACCTTGGCTCCTGCACAATTTGAGACCTACTCTTGTCCTTTCCATCAAATATGGGAAAGCTTTAAATTATTAATCTGTCTGATCTCTCGGCATCTCCCCTTCTGAACATTGTGAAGAACATTTATGTTTCAGCTGGGGTTTGTCTCTTCTGAGAGCTTGCTTGGTGAGCATCCCATAACTTCTCCTTACCCCTCTTCCCATTACCAATTTGAATAATTTTGCCTTGGCACCCCATTAGCCTCTTTACTTGTCTCTCTATGTATCCCCATGTTAATGATTCCTCTTCCCATCAATCCCATACGTATGTTGCTGGTTGGAAGAGGGATTTGAGTGTGCTCTGGTCTGAGAAAGACTGGCAAAGTATTTGATCCTGTACTTATTCCCGTTTACGGTAATTAACCCGTCTATGTGAAATGTTTGTTTAGTGGTGTTCTATGAGATTTTTCTAAAGTAAAATATGTGCCGTGACTTAAGAAAGGTTGGGAAACACTGGGTTACCTTACCTCTCCTTGCACTACAGCCCCACAGATTTCCAAACCCCATGTAGAAGAAGATAGACCAGCCTTGTGGCAATATGGTTCTGTCCAGTGCAACCCTAGAATCTATCTTTTTGCAAACCCTATCCCTAGAACCACCAACCCTCCAGCCTTTAACCCTGGACCACCAACCTTCTAATCCTAACCCCAGAACCACCAACCTTCCAATCCTAACCCTAGAACCACCAATCCTCCAACCTTTAACCCTGAACCACCAACTTTCTAACCCTAACTCTAGAACCACCAACCCTCCAACCCTAACTCTAGAACCACCAACCCTCCAACCTTTACCTAGAACCACCAACCCTCCAATATTTACCTAGAACCACAAACCTTTCAACCCTAACTCTAGAACCACCAACCCTCCAACCTTTACCTAGAACCACCAACCCTTCAATATTTACCCTGAACCACCAACTTTCTAACCCTAACCCTAGAACCACCAACCCTCCAACCTTTACCCTTAACCACAAACCTTCTAACCCTATCCCTAGAACCACCAACTCTCCAACCTTTAACCCTAGACCCCACCTACACTGATCCATCCCACCATCCTCCTCCAAAGTGATGTGCATACTGGGATCCGAAGCACCATATATCAGTGGTTACATCTTTATTACAAGTCTCATCTCCTCACCTTGCAGTACAGCCCCATAGATTTCCGAAAAAACACGTAGAAGAAGGTAGATCAGCCTTATGGTAGTATGGGGCTGTCCTGTGCAGAGGTGGGAAGCAGAGGATTGGAATATACACAAATTCTGTATCATTGTGGGTTGGATCTCAGTAAGTACACAATTGTAAGAGAAGAAGGTGGGTTAGGTTGTTCTGCAAGGGGGGAATATAGGAAAGTTTAGTTAACCTGCACTTACCCTTACATTTCTTCAATGATGATTACTAATCTAACCAAAAATAAAATAACCACAGAAAAAAATTATGAATAATCATGAAAACAATAATATACATTCTCTTATAGGGTTCTGTTTTTTAATGTTTTCATTCAAGACTTTTATTTAAGACATTTCAATTTTCCACAATAAATTTATAAAGGAATGTTTTTTAATAAGTCAAATAACAATATAACATAGCAAAATCAGAGAAAAAAATTCTTTCAAACAATAATACGGATGTTGCTATGCACACTGCACAGAGGATGGGGATGGCACCTCACAAAAAGGGGTCTTACAGTCACCAAATACACAAACTTCTACAATGTTTACTATTGTTTATATTGCAATGCGATGTTTGTATTGGTTTTCCTATTTGTACTTTTTGTGAAGCATCTGTGTCTTCTTTATCTTAGAATCTTTTAATGCTTAAGAATATCTACTAATTCCAAGAACCCCTTAACTGTAACACCACCAACCTTCCAACCTTAACCCTAGAACCCCCAACCTTTAACTGTAACCCTACAGCTCCCAATCTCTAACCATAATCCTGGTGCAAGAAACTCCCAATCCTCTAATCCTAGCATCCCCAACTGTTTTACTATAATTCTAAATCTCCCTCTAACCATAACCTTTATCCTAAGAAGCCCCCAACCACTAACCCTCTAACTTTAACCCTAGAATGACCAACCATCCAACCTTAACCCTAGAACCCTAAACCCTCAACCCTAATAATAATCTTAGAACCCCATACTGTCTACCAATAAATATAAAACCCCCAACCATAATCATAGCGCCCCTCCCTCTAACCATAACCTTCATGCTAGAACCATCTAACCCTAGAATCACCAACCTTTCAACCTCAACCCTAGAACCCTAAACCTTCCAACACTAATCCTACTCTTAGAACTCTGTTTTATCTCTCTATGAATGTAAAACCCCCAAACATAACCCTAAAGCTTGTCCCTTTAACCATAACCTTCATTCTAAAACTAAAAACCTTCTAACCCTTACCCTAGAACCACCAATCCTCTAACTTAAACCCTAGAATCACCAACCCTTCGACCTTAACCCTAGGACCTTTAACCCACCAACCCTAATACTAACCTTAGAACTCCGTATTTTCTATCTATAAATATGAAACTCACAACCATAACCCTAGATCCCCTCCCTCTAACCATAACCTTCATCCTAAATCCAAGAATCCTCTATCCCTAACCCTAAAACCACCAACTTTCCAACCTTAACTGTGGAACCCCCAACCTTTAATTGTAAAGTTAACCTCCCATTCTCTAACCATAATCCTAGTGAAAGAAACTCCCAACCCCCTAACCCTAACCCTAGAATCACCAACCCTCCAACCTTAACCCTAGAACCCCCAACCTTTAACTGTAACCCTACAGCTCCCACTCTCTAACCCTAATCCTAGTATAAGAAACGCCCAACCCTCTAACCCTAACCCTAGAATCACCAACCCTTCAACCTTTTTCCTAGAACCCTAAACCCTCAATCCCTACACCATTTCACCTTAGAATCAAATTTAAGCTCCTGTGCTTTGCCTTCAAATCCCTACACAGTTATTGTCCCACTTACATATCTGACTTGGTACTAAAATACTCCCCCTGCCGCTCTCTCCGCTCCTCCAATGACCTACTAATGACTTCCTCACTCATAACCTCATCACACGCACGGATACAAGACTTCTCTAGAGCTGCTCCAACTCTCTGGAATGGTCTCCTCGCCCTATTCGGCTTGCTCCTACTTTCTGCTCATTTAAAAGAGCGCTCAAAACCCATTTTTTCAAACTTGCCTACCCGGCTTCTTCTGTCTGCTAAACCATCACCACAACCCACCACTACATATCTCTCATCCTATTGTGTGTGAAATTCCCCCACCTACTAGATTGTAAGCTCTTCGGGGCAGGGTCCTCTCCTCCTGTATCACTGTCTGTATTAGTCTGTCATTTGCAATCCCTATTTAATGTACAGCTCTGCGTAATATGTTGGCGCTATATAAATCCTGTTTAATAATAATAATAATCACTAATCCTAATTATAGTACCCTGTATTGTCTATCTATGAATAAAAAAAATCCAACCATAACCCTAGAACCCCTCCCTCTAACCGTAACTTTATCCCAAAAACTATCAACACTCTAACCCTAACCCTAAAATCACCAACCTTAACCCTAGAACCCTAATCCCTCTAACCCTAATGGTAATCCTAGAACCCAAAACCTCTTATCCAAACCCAGGAACTCCCACTGCCTAACCCTAATCCTAAAACCCCAGATCTCTAAATATAAATCTAAAATTGCCAACCATAACCCTGGAGCCCTTTCCCTCTAACTGTAAACTTAATCCCAGAACCATCAACCTTTCAACTCTAACCCTAAAACCCAGATTCTTGAACTTTAATCCTAAATCCCCATCTGTCTAACCCACTTAACTTCTAACCCTAACCCTAGAAGTAGAAACCGTATAACCCTAAACCTAAAAACTTAAACCTTCTAACCCTAAACCTAGAACACTGATCCTTTACCCTCATGCTAGAACTCCCAATTGTCTAAATCCTGAACCCCAGCACTCCAATCCTAACCCTAGAACTCACAACCATCTAACTCTAAACCCTCGTAATCCTGGAATTCATTAAAAATAGGTCATTAGCGACATTTTGGAAAATGATATTTATATATATATATATATTGCATTATAGGCAATGGTATTGGGCTTCTGGCCTTCAATGTATGATAAATAGAAAACCCCAGAAAAATAGAATGATATTGCAATCTGAGATCCACAGGGGTAAAGGGGAGTTCAATTTTTGAATTCTTACTTAGTTTTCTCGGTTATATAACATTGTTTTTAAATGATATCTTGAATATTCACCTGATATTATTATAAGTATGTTTATCACCTTTTATCT
>NC_092864.1:738524-739107 GCF_032062135.1 Pyxicephalus adspersus | reverse complement strand
AGTGATTGTGTAATAAAGGATTTAGTTCTTCACATTTTTATGCAATCTTTTCGTTCATCCTACTGAATTAAAGCTGAAAGTCTGCAGGTCAATCTGAGTTGTTTCATTTATAATAATTGTGGTAATGTACAGAACCAAAATTAGAGAAAAGTTGTCTCTGCCCAAATATTTATGGACCTAAGTGTCTGTATATATGCAGAGGATGAAACATGTCTCTGTTTTGAAGAAATAAATAATTATTAATATATAGAGAATGAGAATATATGATTAAATTGAGAGGTGCCGAAAAAGTCTATTTGAAATGTGATGGAAACCACCCTTGATGCCAATTTTAGGAATCAGATCCTGACCCTCTATTACCAGTCCCATCCTCTCCAACAAGTTCTTCGTCTTCTATCATGATTGTTTGACGTTAAATTCAACTTAAAAACAATCCTACAGAACCCATCCAGTTCATAACTCCGGGACGTCCGGTTTAGATGTTTTATTGGTAAACAAAGGACCATTTTTTGGCATTGCTAACACATGCTCAATTTATTGTATATTGATTCATGGGGATGCATTGTCACTATTCATTAACAAC
>NC_092864.1:728406-737640 GCF_032062135.1 Pyxicephalus adspersus | reverse complement strand
CCTTGCTTGATTGAAATTAACCCTTGCTGTGCTGTGCTGTTTTGAATAAACCTGATTCAAGGATATCTGGAGTTGGTTGTGGTTTGTGTGCCCAGGCGCATTACAATTTGTTTTTTCTTTCTATATAGACCCCATAGTGTCCAGAAATCAAGCAGATCTGCAGCTCTCCTGGATAGCACTGAGCGGGTAGTGATGTCAATATTAAAAACCGGTAACCAAAGCTTGGGGACTGCTTGCATCACTCATGTTACATTGATGAATAAACTATCAATCAACACAAAGCCACACCAATCCTCGCTGAGGGACGACCATTTCTATAGCTAATACAACGAGATGGCGGAAATAGCTGAGCGTATTATATGTCTGTAAGCATTTGTAAGTAAAATCAGCTGAGATTCTGTTGTCACACAATGTAACACAATGACGGGACATTTTGAATGGGATCACGGAACATTTCCATGGTAAGCACAGAGGATTTGTATAAATACAATTTCACAAACCAGGCAATAGGAAAATAAGCAAAATACACAATATTCCAAGAACCAAACAAATATTCTTTCTACTATAAATCAGTGCAAGCCATCCAACCAACCACGGCTATCAGCCACAACTGGAACTTAATTTTAACACTCCATTGTCAATCTATTATCATACGACTTTAATGACTTAGCAGAGTGTCAATGTTAGTGACAGCCATTGCTCAGCCTTAGTTGCCTCTGATGGGTTTGCCATTATGATGGTGGCTGGTTAAAGGTTAAAGGACCAGACAATGCCACCACTAGTTTGTAAGACAACGGGTGAGGTTATCACCTGAAATACATTGAAGATGGCCATTAGCTACAACATTTTCTCATTAAAAGAAAATATAAACAAAGAACTGTGCCATGAATGTACAAAAAACAGATAAATGTATTGTGAGGAATTAAACTCACTTGCTGCATTTAAGATTTCACTTTTGCCAATTTGTTTTGGGCTGAATGGCCAATGGGTTGAATTTGGCACAAACCTGAATCCAAACTCTAATCAAAGTGAGGAGGAGACAAAGATAGTTCAAGTTTGGAAATGGTTTATTACATTAGAGTGAAGGGAATATAATATTAATGGTGGAATAAACGCCTACATGTCCATGGGGAATCATTTTTCTGACTACATTAAATCTCTGGTTACCTGATGATAAAGGTGTGTTAGTAGTGAGAATATGAAGAACATGATAATACAATACAAGAATAATAATAATACAAAGCCCTAAAACTTTCATGAACTTTCCCTTTCCTCAGCCAATCAGGGAGCAGAGTAATCAGCGGAGCTTTACTATGCTGATAGCTCCGTTCCGCTGATTACGCCCGCAGCGCTAGAGAAGCTGTGACATTTATTACACATACAGAACAAGTCACAGCTCCTCTAGGGCTGCAGCAATGATCAGTGGAGCAGAGCTGTCAGCATAGTAAAGTTCTGCTGATTGCTCTGCTCCCTGATTGGCTGAGGAAAGGAAAATCCTGATGATGCTTGAGCTGTCATCAGGATTTCCTATTTCTCAGCCAATCACAGAGCACTAGGGATGAATGGGCACAAGTCTCTGCCTCAATTACTGTGTCATCATAGCCAACTTCAATCATCAATATCTTGTATGGCTGAAAGGACTTCTCTCATCTTTCCGGCTGCAGGTCCTCATATTATCGGTGGTCCTGCCATTTTTATTAAGTCTCCTGACTATTTGGTTGGATTCTGTTGTGTTGCTTGTGCCATGCCCAGAAAATTGCACATTAGCCCTAACTATGGGAAAGATCCATGTTGTTAGCCCGGCATGTACAGTGTTGAACATTCTCGTTGGTTGTGTTTTGCCTTTTAGTCTAGCCCTTGTCTCCACTGGAATCACAGCATCTTCTCTGATCAGACACATGTGGAAAATGAAACAACATATTTCTGGATTTTCTTCTCCTAACCTTCAGCCTGTGACCAATGCCACCAAAACCATGATTTGGTTTCTTACTCTTTCTGTAAGTTTCTACATTTCCGAGCTCTTGCTCTTGTCAGCACCTACAGCAAAACCCTCAGATATCCCAGCAACGGTGAGCTGGGTGGTGATTGTGTGTTTTCCAACATTGGAGGCCGCCATCATTATCCAAGCCAGTCCCAAGATCCGGGAGTTCCTGGGAAGATTCTGTACCTGGAAACCAAGGCAGGCAAGGAATACAACATAAAAAACATGAAAAGTTGTTTGTTGCTTTGAAAAAAAAATGGAGAATCAGTTTGTATTGCAGCAAATAAAGTAATTGTGAAGCCAACATTTTCCACTCATGCTGGGTGTTTGGGAATCTCCATTTTTTATTATTGCTGAATTTCAATACATAATACAAGATATAAGAAGACAACAGGGTTTTTTGGGCAAATTAATGTTAAAAATAATATATAGCATATGTTCAGATATTTCATTAGGCCATTGTTTGGCAGTATGCAGAGAATTCCTAGTCCCAACTTTTAGGGGCTAGTGATTTTTTTTCTAATTCAGTTATTTTATCCAAATATGGGGGGGGTTGCAGCCATCTTTTTTTTGGAAACCTGATGCACTTCTTCAGGGGTATGGTAAAGCTTGAATAGGACTGTATATGACTGAATAAGATCATAGTACAATAAATTTAACATAAATTGTGTGATTTTTTTAAATAACAATATATAAACTTTTACAGTGTCCGGTAAGAACAGATCACTTATTAACATACAATTAGTGAATATGTGTTGTGACCATCTGTTCTCTTTGTATATTGGGTTTAGTTACCCTTAAAATCCTATAATTCTGGAATTTCAATACCTACTTATTTAGGTGTATTTTATTTTACTAGTCACATGATCTCCATAGACTAGCTTCCATGTCTGCTGCATGGGGTCTGTGGGGGCCCAGAAGGAGTCACATTGCATTTCCAAAATAAATACCACAAAGGTGTAATTATATAAAGGGTAAAAGATCAGTAGTGTCCCCAGTGGGGGGATTTCATATCATTATTTGTTACCAGAACAAGAACTTACTAATGTCACACTACCCAAAAAAAAAACTTTACCTTTCCATTAACAGAGACAGAACTGGCAAGAAGAACAACTTAGCCTAAAAAAAGGATTCATTGTACTACTGCAATTAGGTCAGGAGAAGTAAAAGTTAGGTGAAGTTTGGAAACCGTCCCAAGGATTGAAGAGCCAGAAATATTTATCATAGAGTTCTAGCCCCATCACCATAGGGGTTCATTGCCCTCCATGAAGGCAGTCTCTGCCTTTAGCTTTGATTCCAGCATACTTTTGCCATGGCATGGTTTCGATAAGCTCATGTAGTGTCACATCATTTCTTTCCCCCAACAGTTACATTCATTTTCCTCCCAGATCTTGTATTGATGATGGGAGATTCTCAATGGGGTTCAGGTCTGGACCCTGAGGTGCTCAATCCA
The DNA here is from genome assembly GCF_032062135.1 of Pyxicephalus adspersus. Classification (NCBI taxonomy): domain Eukaryota; kingdom Metazoa; phylum Chordata; class Amphibia; order Anura; family Pyxicephalidae; genus Pyxicephalus; species Pyxicephalus adspersus. The sequence continues at coordinate 734,206 of NC_092864.1, read as the reverse complement.
TATGTGTCAATAATGCCTATTTCCCCCTAAACCCCTCTTTCACAATTCAAGACTAAATTATTCCACCCTTGTAATTTGGGAATATGGCCAAGGCACGAGGGCAAAAAAAATATCTATTTATGAAAAAATACCCAATCTGTATATTCAGGGAGTTAGCTGACCCCATGTTTGGATCACAATGTTGCTGAACCCCATGCCTTGACCAAGTGAAGCAACTCGTGATAATAACAATGCACCCACAGGCATACACACAGTATAAGCTGATATAAAAAATCAGATGACAAGGAGTCTTATAGGAGTCATAGTACTGAGACCTCATAGAAAATATGTGTTTAGAGAAGCGTGTATTACTATGAAATGGAATATCACAATTTATATAAATATAAAATTTTTGCACACAAATGCACACAAAGCTTTTTTTTTATGTCACATAATTATTAAGGAGGTTGAGGATAAATATGTGGTGGGAATATGAACAAAGACCTTAAAAAAATCTCCCCCATATTATAAAATTTGACCAATGGATCACATTCATTAGTCATTCATCAGAAATGTATTCACATTTTTATTTGAGTAAACCATCAGTTCATCATTTGGATATGCTCGTATCTCTGATTCCATGCAACACTGATTTCCTCATTTGATTAGCAAAACAGGAAAGTCATTTCCAGTATTCATCTCCGTCTATAACAATATTATAATATAAAGGAACAATAATCGCAGCTGCCACATCACCTTCATATAATTCACACTGAGTTCACACACACAGAGTATAACAACCATACAACAATGGTGTACAACCATACAACAACACACCAATAGAGTATAATCATCATCATCAATAGTACAGAGAATTCTCAGTCAATGAATATCTGTAGAAATTGTGTTACATTGTGGTATATACAGATCTCTATTTGTTTCTAAAGCCAGAGCTTGTCATTCTCATTCACATTTTTTAGTGTATGATGGTGAGAAAAAATGTTATTTGAGCGTTAAGGAATTCATTGATCGCTGACTCCAAAAAAATCCCTTAATATAAAAAAAGATGGCAATCTAATAGGTTCCTCCAAGAGGGGTTGGAGTTAGGGGGTCTTTTAATGTAAGGGTTTTCAAGAAGATTCTTTATTCTTTGATCAATGTATCAGAAATACAGATTTCAGCAGTTACGTCTTGAAGTGAAAGAACAATTTCCTTGGGCTTCGGAGATTCTAAACAGAATGAGGGCTTAAAACAGCATAAATCCCATTCCAGTCTCCAATGTAAAAGAATATCTATGCCCCTCCATGGAGCCACTGAATCCCCCTGACTTTTTAAAGGACATAAACAAATCTGGAATATTTGTGTTACATTTAATAATAATTATTGAAATACATAACATATCACAATTTAATAACCAAAGGTTTATATTATTGGAGTAAATTTTTCAGTAGTTGTGATTGACAAAATAAAAAAAATGGCACTCCATAACCCAACATAAAAATTGCTTAATTGTATTGCTCCTTTATACTCTACTCTACTTATACATGTTAAGCAATTTTAAGTTTAGATTTCTTTTATATATAATAAATCCCAATGAAACAAATCATTTAGTAGATTGCAAGTAGGTATTATTTTATTTTTGTGGGCAGGATAAGTGTGCTGGGAAACTAACAATGTAACAAGTTAACATGCAAATCAAATAACATGTTTGGAATGCTGTAAAGCTGTTCATTTTGCTTTCTTTGTTACTTTTATTTGTTAAAAAGACTAAAATAAAATGTGTGTGTGTGTTTCCCTGGTAATAAAACCCGACAGGTATGGAACCTGTCTGACTAGTACAGAGGGGCAGCAAGTATGTCCTCTTTTCCTTTGCATACGAGGCTCATGTGAACCTGGTTGCCGAGGAAAGGGTTGGGGGCAGTGGGTAAATACCCCTTACTCCAACCCATACCATGTCCCAAGTCCCCTTAACAATTGGGGAGACCAATGTTGAGGCACAACCCTTCTCCCCAGCAGTGTGTGACAACATATAGTAAGTACAATACTACAATTCAATCAATATTTGTGTAATTATAGAGTGAAGAATTTGTGAGAATTGGGCTTTTTTCTGAGAGTTCTGCAGATGTGAAAGGACTGGTATTACTTTTAAAATCCATGAGGTTGATTAAAAAAAAAAAAAGAGGGAAGAAAATTATTTCTGTGACGGTCAGCTTCTGTCCACAGGTCAAATATCTCTGTGAATTGTTGTCCCCTTACATCTCCGTCATTTGCCTGTTTATGGCCAAACCTTCTCTCAACTCATTAAAAACCTAAATTTCAATCAAATCACGCATAGCTTTACCATACTTGGCATAATCAAAATAATGTTTTATTTTCTGCAGCTTTTTGGGGGTTATTCTGCCATGAAAGTTCTAATTCAGCAACTTCCTATTATAAAGTAATAAATGTCTCCCGACTGTGGGCCCCCCAATTATCAACAAGAAGACTACAGGCTGTTATGCAGACACAGATTGCTCAGAAATTCTCCATTGTGGATTATTGGTATTTTATAGGAAAAAACATAACTATAATTTATGATACTCAATGCTTCAACAAACTTAATGTCATCGTCAAACTTTCCTTCCCTCTACAGCACGGGTGTCAAACTCAAAAACACAGAGAGTCGAAATTAAAAATTTAGACCAAGTCGTGGGCCAAACTGGAATTTTATTGAAAAACAATTAATCCCAATAGGAATAAAACAATAACACATAAGAAGAGCATGCAGTAATATGCAATAGATCGATCTAAATTTGCCAGAGAATTCAATATGAAACTAAATTAATTGCTGCTCATTGGGTGTCACATTGCATTCTCTAGCACAGTAAAATAATGAATATAGCAATAGCTCTATGATAATTCCTGATAATAATAATCCTGATACAGTAATTCCTGATTATTGAGTTTACCTTTCAGTATAATCTCTGCGGGGTCCACGCATGGGCTGCTGTTTATTGGACACGAGTGATGCCCCTAGTACAATTCCCGGCATCACTTGCGTTTTTAAAATGTGGGGCCACACATAGGCAGAGAGGCCACTGGTCTATGGACGTAAATGGTGCCGTGAATTGCAGTAGGGGCATTGTACTCGTGTCTATAGAACAGCAGCTTGATATGAATTGCAGCTAGCCGACCGTTACTACGGATTGCAGTCGCAGCAGGCCAGCTGCAATTCATATTAAGAATTCTTTTTTGGCCCATGGGCCAGAGTTTGACACCCCTGCTCCACAGAATAGACATATCAGCTACATAGACAGCACAGAACTTTACAGAGTAAAGTTACAGTACCACAGGCCAGGAAACCAATACACTAAATATATTCTATTTGTTTGCACTGGATTGCCTTCACCAATATATGGTGACTCTTTGAGTTATATTACTGTAGATGTAGAAGAGGATTGGAAAGATGCAAATCACAGCTCATGTCAAAAGAAATGAGACACCGCCTTGATTTGCATTCATCACCTTCATGAACAAAACATAGTCAAAGTTGCTAAACAGTCTCCTGTAGTAGAATTATGGTGAATTCTCCTCTCCTGGGATTAAAACTCTTCATATGCCTGAGTTGTGGACTATCAGGGATCATCTCCAACTCGTGGATTTTGGGCATGAACATGACGGATGTGAGAAGAGGCATCAGCCTAAGCCCATGTGACCTAATTCTCAGCCTGATGGGTGCAACAAATGCTCTTTTGCAGAGCACGTTGAGCATTGACATGGCAATGATACAAACAAAATTATATGATACGTTTGACCAGTTTCACTTGACCATCATCAGCGTGAACATATTCCTAGTTTCCTGCAACCTTTGGTTTACTGTTTGGCTTTTCACCTACTACTGTCTGAAAATTGTCAACTTCTCCAAAGGAATTCTTTTATTCCTGAAGATGAGAATCTCAGATCTTCTACCAAGACTCTTGCTTATATCTACAATTCAGTCCTTCTGCATGGCAGTGCCATCTCACTGGAGTATTTACGTTGAAACCGCCAAGATCATCTTCACCAACACAACACTCAATTCCACCGAGGAGAACCGTTACCTGGTGATAAGACTTCCTTATTTATTTATACCTTTAGCCGAATGTAGTTTACTACTTCTGGTATCTCTGGTCCCCATTGGAATGACCCTGGCTTCTCTCTGGAAACACAACAGGAGGATGCGGAGGAAGGAGACAGATTCATGTCGCCCACGTACAATGGCCCACATTAGGGCCACCTGGATTATGATTTCCCTGGTCACCCTCCACACAGCATTTTGTGGCATGTTGCTTTCTTTTCTCTTCCAATCTTTCAATGTGGTTGAGGTCGCCATGTTCTTTTCCTGGTATTTTATATTGTTCTATCCAACAGTTCAGTCTATTGTCATTATAACAGGTAATTCAAAATTGTGGGGGGCCTGTAGAAAAATCCTGTGTCGTGATGGAACTACCACAGTTCACAAGGCTTGATGGCACTTTGAGGTATATGAATTGTTAATATTTTATTCAAATAGTTATTTAGCTGGGTAATCACACTAATAAACACTCAATTCTCATTTCTCATTTACTCATCTCTGTAATGATAAGTTTTTTGCAGCTGTACTTACAGCATGATGCACATCACATTGCATATCATCATCTAAAGGGCACTGTAAATGCTACAGCATACTAAGATATCAATAGTGACCTTCTAACCTTAAAGTGGCCCTGTATATAAAGCCAACATCATAAAGACGGGAAGCCAGATTCATCAACCAAAATCGGAAGTTACACTAAACATACACATTTAATAAATGACTTTAACATTAAAGCCTCCTCTTCTACTTTGCTTTAATTTATTATTTATTACATAGCTGTTGACTGGTGTACAAATGTAAAGGATCATATAACGAAATGATTATGGAATGTCCAACTGTAAAAAACATTTTAAATGCGTAACATGCTTCAAATTGAAAAGATTGCCTATTTCTTCCTATGATTTCTGATATCATGGATTTCTGATAGCTTGGCTCAAAGCAGCATTCATGGAGGATATTGCTTCTGGTTAAAGGAGGAATCCACCTTTATGTGCTTCCACTACCAAGCTGAGGCGAGTAAGTCAATATATATAGTGGGCCAATATTTAAAATGCCATTCAAACCTGCAGAAACACCCTGAAGGGATGGAAAAGCAAGAAAATGTTTGGAACAAAGTGGATTTGGCCTTGGAACTTTGATATACTAGTACTATTTTTTTTATGTAAACACCTAAATAATGCATACACTCCAGTATTTATCAGCATTAAGTTAGGCAACAACACAACATCTGCTTGTGCCTGACTCTTCTTGTGAGCTTGTGAATCAATGAGCTTTGATGTTGTGCTCGGTAACCTGGACCTCCTTCCATCACCATCAGGTGTGTTAGAATGAGTATGCATAGTGGCAGCAAATCAACATGAGTGAAGTATGTTAAAGGAAAACTACAGCTTATTCAGACTAAATGTCAGTCAATTAAAAAGCAAATAAAAGAAATAAAAACCATGCCAATTTATTCATAAAAGGAATATGTGAATAATACATTCAAATGATAATCTGACTTTGAGAACGGTACAAAGGCAACGAGAGGGGACAAGTAGAAGTTTGTAGTGGAAACCATGCAGACATTTATACTATTTATTTGTGGATAAAATATCAAAACATTGCTGAAGAATTGCTAAACAACAGAATCCGTAATAATAAACCAGACCTAAAAACATTGCAGCAACAGATGAAGCTAACAATAATGAAGATTACAAACGTCACATCAATGCATACCATCCAAGCAAA
>NC_092864.1:723700-728243 GCF_032062135.1 Pyxicephalus adspersus | reverse complement strand
TTATAACATTGTTGGAAACCATCTTTTTTTTCAAATGTTTATTTCTCTAAAGCCGAACTAGAATGAAATTTGAATCAGATCACAAATGCTTAGTCACATTTTTTATATTCATACTATTGTGTGATGACATATTATAAAGTTCTAATTAATATATACAGCTTGATATAAATTAGTTTGCGGTGTGGCAACCAAATAAAAAATATCAAAACAACAACTGCAACAAATCAAAGTATAAATGAAGCAATTTTCTGAATTATTATAATGTAACATAAAAAATGTATTACTTACCAAAAAAAAAGATCAAGCACTAAAGATTCAGATTGACCTGTATTGGACTGTAGGTGTGCACAGAACAGGAACCAGGTGTGCACTAATTGAATACAATGACATCACCATTGACAGAGCTTAACAGATCCTCCTAAATCGCTCAACTAAAAATAAATCACCTATTTGGTGAATTCTCGACCTCACTGCTCATTTATCAATGCAGGAAGCCGACAGTCGACTGCACTAGCACTCAGCTCAGCTCGCAGTAACAGGCCGCAGCAAGCGGCACGTATTTTTGCACGGCCAGCTTTCACGTTTCACATTCACGTGATAAATCAGCCCCACGGTGTCACCAGTTCAGTGTGACTCCAGAGGAACTCCAGTATCCTCACCCTACTGAACACCTTTAGGATTAATTGGAATGGCAGTTTTGAGTCTTTTTCCCCCCATACAAGTACTTGTGTGAGAGAGAAATATCGGGACATAATTATGAGAAGGGTTTTTACCTTATAAAAGGAGGGGACAAAAAATGTATGTAAGTCTAAACAATACAATGATCCCTTTTGGTCCACTATCCCATTACAAGTATTTTGTTGTATTTCTCGGTAACTGTTCTTGTGTTCCTATGCTCACCGACAAATTCATTGACTCCAACTATCTTAGATATCCAACTAGGACCATAGAACACATTTTCCATATATTAAGGGTGAATTTATGTATTGTATTGATTGTTTGCTGGGGTCTATTAGCTCTGGTACATTGTCTGCAGACATGGATAATCTCCAGTGAAGCACGGTCCCTAATCCTACTCTGTTAGAACGTATGTAGCAATAAATCCATTGAGCATGGGGAGATATAAATCCATTGGTGTGGGGAAATTAAATCCATTGGTGTGGGGACATGGAATACATTGGTGTGGGGACACAGAATACATTGGTGTGGGGACATGGAATACATTGGTGTGAGGACATGGAATACATTGGTGTGGGGACATGGACGACATTGGTGTGGGGGCATGGAATACAGCGGTGTGGGGGCATGGAATAGAGCGGTGTGGGGACATGGAATACATTGGTGTGGGGACACGGAATACATTTAAGTGAGGACATGGAATACATTGGTGTGTGGACAAGAAATACATTATTGTGGGGACGTGGAATAAATTGGTGTGGGGCAAAATAAACATTGGTGTGGGGAAATGGAATACATTGGTGTGGAGATATGAAATAGATTGGTGTGGGGATATGTAATACATTGGTGTGGGAAAACGGAATTTATTAGTGTCGGGACATGGAATACATTTGTGTGGAGACAGGAAATCCATTGGTGTTGGGACATGTAATACATTGGTGTGGGGATACAGAATATATTAGTGTGGGGACATGGAATACATTTATGTGGAGACACTCTAGAGGTTTTCACCAGCCATTGTGCTATTGTGGACTTCTGGCGAGTCCATGGTCTTTTGGGAGGTAGAGGTGGTCTCTTCTGTTTGGTGCTAAAACACTCAATGGAGCTGATTCACTAAAGAAATGTAGACTGTTCACTTTCCAAGCGAATTATATCTCAGTATGGGAATTTTGTTCACTTGCCAAACAATACCTAATTACATCACAGATAAATCTAGAAACAAAACAGTTTTCCCTTGCACCTCATTTACAAAGCTGTGTGATGTTATATCCAAGGGGATTATTCGTGTGATCAGCCAACATTCGTTTGGTCAATCAACCCCAATGAGTGAAGTATCTCACAGGTAAAGGTGGGGAGGTAGAAAGGGATGTAGAAGTACAAAAATGTTTTACCTGCAAATAGTTTTTAAACTGTGACCATATTGACATAATATCCCAGTTAGTGCATGGTCCAGGGCTGGTCACACTTGTGCTGTATGTGCCATGTATCTGCAGTGTGAGATCATGTTACTTTTTGTTGGTGTCACCAGATTCGGGCTTAGGTTTGGTGTTGTCACCACTGTGCTGCTCACTGTTCTTCTCTCTAGTGAGAAAGCTGTGCATGAGGTCTTGCAGTGTAAGGAACTCCCTGATTTTGTAATCTGAGGCCCCTCCTCCTCCATCATTACCCCACCAGTCATAATCAAATAACCAATCATCAGCGGCAATTCTTGTATAGGAAAGCAAATCCCTGGCACTTCACTCCACAAGTCAGCAATGTAGAAAATATGAGTTGAAGTGGAACCACAGACAATACTGATGACCAGTCCATTGTCCTATGGTTGTATTGTCTTGGGAGCAGTTTCCAGCAGCTAAAGGACTGTGATGGCAGCTCATAGGGGCCCCTATATAAAGCAATCAATCTAGGGAATTGCAAATAGAGAGCAAAGAAAGAGGTTTGAAGCTCAAATGTTATAGGTCAAATATATAATGTATTCACATGTATTAATTTCATACACAGTAACTTCATACATATAAACAACAAGTAAACAATGTTTCATGTGTATACCCTTGTTCTGTTGTAATTCAAAGAAGTGGGGTTCTAAACTAGACAGGGTAAGTACTAGCACAATTGGTATTTATGACCGTGACCATATACGCACCCGACGCGTTTCACCCGGGTTGGGCTTTCTCAGGGCACGCAACTGTATACGATTAGTGGTGTAAATATGTAGAAATTGCATACAACAGGATTACAAATTAGTAAAACAGGCTAAAAATTCATGGATGTCATGTGCACACAGTAGTGAAGGTATTCATGGTTAAATTATACATCTATTGCATAGTAATAGGTATAAACAAAATTGTTAAGGTCAAGCAGTAAATAATGAAAAGTTTAAACTTATATTCTTATAATACTTACATTTCAGAAGAGAATCATAGCAGAAATAGTGCTTAGTACAAATAGTTCCGATTAGCAGTGCTGGTAAAATGTAACAATGTGATTAATGATTCCTACTTAAGTAGAACCTTAAACATATGTATAATATCAAAAATATACTATATTGAAAGATTGGGAAATGTACCTGACGAAAGGATCAGGGTTAGGGATTATGAGTTTGAGGATGAGTCCAGTCAAGTTGTTCCAGTATATAGACTAAAGGAGTTCATATATCATCAGCAGGCTGGAACAGGTAGTTTGGAGGGTAGTCACTAAATAGTAAGATAAATACATAAGGATGTTGGTATTGTGCCAAGGGATATCCTGGGTCATAGAGATGATATTATAAAGATTCACTGCTTTATAAATAGACCTTATAGTTGGCACAGCTATGTACAATTTGCTGGTCATTCTTGCAATGACCTTCAGTTTTTTCTAAGAAGCCGTCTATTCAAGGTATTCTGGTAAACATTCACTACAAGCAGTGAAGAAAATAGTGAGATATAATTACAGACAATCAGATTATACAATTGGGCCTCCCATGCAAAACAAAAAAAAAAAAAAATAAAACATTTCAAAGCAGTATGTAAAACATTTTTGGATGTGATGATGTTACTTTATTTATTACAATCACTTCCTTTATATTTTGCATTGCTGAGTCTCTCATCTTACACTGTCCAGGATGTCAGAAGGATTTACCCCAGAGTGGCTGTCATTGGTGGTTGTCTTTTTTGTAGGTGCACTGTCACTTTATCTAAATGGTGTAATTGTCCTTATCAGCGTACAAATTCTGAGAAAAGGTCAGACGAATCCCAAAAATCCCATTTATCTCTTTATAGGAGTGAATAACGTTGTCTTTCGCACTACCAGGCTTGTAGATGACAATATTATTTGGTTGGCACCTGGTTTGGCTCTTAACATGTGGACTCATGGTCATTCTTCTGAAGTTCCAGGTAGGTGTTAGCTTTTGTCGTGTGGCCTGGCTCTGTTTTTGTTACTATATACCCATCACCTATTTTAGCCATCCAATGTTTGTATGGATAAAGACGAAGCTCTTGGCTCTACTGCCTCAAGTGCTCTTCATGACCACCACTTCCTTGGCTTTATCCATTCTGTACTCAGTAAAAGATGAGATCTGTTTAAAATATAAAGAGCAGGAACAGGACAAAAATCAATGAATCTGACCATAATAAAGGTTTTCCTATCATAAATGTACCCATTAGTGTGCTTTGTTGTCTCTGCTTTCTTGGGATTGTCTTTTCACTTCTGGCACGATGTCATCTCTTCTGAAGCATGTTCTAAACTTGCGTACACTGGATTTCCTGTTCAGGTCTATATTGCTGCCATAAGGACAATGATGCTCCTGTTCCTAGCAGTTCTCTATTATAGATGTCAGATGTATTTCTTCCTGGATTCATGGCTAGAAATCTCCTTAGTCAGACATGCT
>NC_092864.1:720764-722269 GCF_032062135.1 Pyxicephalus adspersus | reverse complement strand
TTGTATTTATTTTGAATTATTTTGTATTGGATTGGATACAGGAGTTTGTATTCAATCCAATACAAAATGTGTTTGAATGACTTTCAGTTTGAATTTCCTGCACACGCGCCGACGTCATCGTACGCGCCGACGTACACGCACGGAGGGAGAAGAAGCCGGCCGGCTTAGAAGCTTCTTCTTCCCGGAGAGGACACCCGACGCTGGAGGACGACGCTGGAGCACGACGATGGATGATCGCAGCGGGACCAGGTAAGTGATCCATAAACCTGAACTTTTCTCACTGTATTTTCATACAGTGAGGACAGTTCGGGTTTATCGTTAATTGTAACTATGTTAAGCCTGTACCAAGGTCGGGCTTACCAGTTAGGTGGTTAAGCAAGCATCCTATTAATGTAAACATACATAAGCCAATTTTAAGCTTTGATCAAAACAACACTTAAAGCAGTATTAGAAACATTAAATAGAAACCGGTCCCCTGAGTAACTTGCAGCTCAAAACAAAAAACAGCGAACAATCCAGGCGCGGCTATGACATCATAGCAATCCTTGCACAGCCAGGCCGGTTCAATGGCTGTCTGACGATGTCCCTGAATCAGCCCTCCTTGCCGTGGCCCTTTGCAGTATACCTAGGGACCTCTCTGGTAATTTACTTGGGACTTGGGCTGTCCACAGGAGAAGAAGGGGGATTTGAGTCCATCTGTCAGGATCAGCTAAATGTAAATCTTGGTACTATTCAGGTTTTTGTCATTTCCGGTATTTGAAACGTTGCAATGAACATTGTCAGATCAGAGGGTATACGTAGCACCGCTACTTTCCCATTGGACATAGCCTGAAGGCTCAATCGGAAGCGCCATCTATACAGTATTTTCTTCTGAGGAAGCACTTGTAAAATGGATTTTAAGTCCCTGTAATTTTTCAAAGTAATAGGTGATAGGTCCTGGTATAAAGACACAGCATGCTCTTGAAACAAAATAGGGTCATTCTGCCTGGCAGCAGCCATGATTTCATGACTAAGACATTGTAATCCACACATCACATCTCTGGGGCTGGTGGTCTGGGCCCCGGGGTCTGGGAGCCCTGGGCACCTTAATAATATCAATCACCATGTCAGCAGACCTGGTAAGCAGCTCCTTCAATAAGGTGCCCACTGCATCATGTAACTGGTCAGGGGGAACCCATTCAGGCAAACCTTTAATTCTTATGTTATGTCTTCTGCTCCGATTATCAAGCTCCTAAATCTGCCTATGCATTGTAATCAAATGGTCCCGGTGTGAGCAAACCATCTGCTCAATTCTAGCAATCGCCACCCCATGAGATTTCCCTACCTTAGCCACCTCTTCTAACTGGGAAGTAAGAGTTCTAAATTTACCTTGAATTTCAGCAATGGCCGTGTGGAGAGTGGCCTTGATGTCAGCCGTCATGCTCCCTCCTCCTCTGCTAAAGCTGCTAAGCCTTCAAATCCCTACACGGTTATTGTCCCACTTACATTTCTGACTGACTATGAAA
>NC_092864.1:707022-718567 GCF_032062135.1 Pyxicephalus adspersus | reverse complement strand
TGTATAAACAGAAAATGAATGTAAGACAAAAAAGCAATCAGGATTGTATTTATTTCATGTATTAATTTAATGAAACCGAAGATTGATTGTATCGTATATCACACATATATCACAATTTTCACCATTTTCTACAATAGCTGGTTTATATAGATTATTTTTTACAGACTGATTTTGCCAAGATATCCAAACCTTCTGCCCCAAACCACCTCAATCCTACCACAACCTGCAGTTTTCATTTCCCCAAGTGGTGCTTTTCCCCACCCACTTTTCTCCCTCTGTAAATTTTACGGTGCAACTCTGTAATAAAATCTCAATAAATAAAAAATAAATAAAGAAATTGCAGCCACACTCACTAAAAGACTAAAACTAAGAGGACCCCAGGCCATTACACCCGCTACATGAATAAAGTATGAATAACCCGGACCATCACACCCGCTATGAGACTAAAAGTATATAGATTTCACATCATACCCTCTACATGGCTATGGGGACACCCCTGACTATCACACCTACTATATGACCAAAAGCATGGAAGACCCCATCCAAACTGCTGGTATTGTACATCACTGTGTGCAGAGAATATTCAAACAAAATGAATATTCAGTTTTATTAGAACTGTTTATCAGTGTCTAAAGACAAAGACAGGCTCCTAAATATTGAAGAAAGACAAAATGCTGTTATGAAAGGAATGAATGGAATGGTTATGGAATGGCATTTCCATCACAGACATACGGATGTGATCCCTGTCTACAACATGTTGGCTATTATTGAGCGTGTATATAACACCAGTCAAGATCCAGATTCCCAACCTAACTCTCACCTTTCACCACTCTCCCTGCACAAAATATTCCCAGAATTTTCTTACTCAGCCGGGAGCTGGACTGGATAACAATGGCTGCTTCCAGTGTAGGAACCACAGTTACTAGAAGCCAGCAGACAACAACCAGGGGATTGTAATAGTCTACAATGTTGTAGATAATCATTTCAGATATATAGAAGGTTACAGACAGTAGAAGTAAGAGCACCATTGTTCTGATGGCATTGACATGGGCATGGACCTGTGGGGGAGAGAATCCAGAACCTTGTTTCTCAATATTACAGATGTGTTTCAACAAAGCCACCACTGTGGTCATCAAGGAAACAAAACTGATAACACACGGGAGGCAGAAGCTCAGGAACATGGATGTTATTGTGTATGCAGAACTGAGTGGCACAGGTGGCACATAAATGATAGCAGGCACTGTACTATTCTCTGCGTAGTGCACCTCAGTCATATTAACAGTCCAGATGGTTGGGATACTGAGTGCAATGGAGCCAACTCCAGATAGTATGAGTACATATGGAAGCCAAGATAAGAGGGTCTTCCTAACCCAAATAAACACTCGGCAGGTAAAAGTTACAATGCCAACACAATAATAGGCACACAGCCAGGATATGAGCCAATTACTGATATACATTTGGAAGGGTAACAAAATAATCACAATGTAATTTAACTCCCCAAAGCGTAAATCAGGAAACAGCAAAGCCATGAACTGTATTAACAGCAAAAGACGCATGGTGATGTTGATGACCGCCATGATGAGCTGGATGACAACTGAAGGGTTCTGCTTTGTCCCATTTCTTAAACTCTTCCCATTCACAACCACAATGTAGAAATTTAAAAAGAGAGCCAACAAACACTCCAGGTAATAGACAACGATCAGCACAATCCATGGTGCATATTTTTTTTTTCTTTTGTGATGCAAATTTAGTCTGTGTGGTCTCTAGATTTTACTGTGACCTGCTGAACTGTGAACTGTTGAAAAAGAGTGGAGAAGTAAAAGAAAGAGGTTTTGACTCTAAATAATAATAATAAGTATTTTTTACTATCTCCATAAATACATAACCAAAGATGACATATCCCCCCTTTTTCCAGTTTGAATGTAGTTAAAACCTTTGATTGATACATAACTTCGTCCCTGAAAATTAAGGTGACCTGTCCTGTTCGTTTTGCTGTCTCAAAGATTTGCTTTGCCAAGGCGTTTTAACCTTCTAATGTACTATAGCATTCCTCACATTGGAAACATTACTTATATATTTCCCATGTACACATATTGGGATGATACTTGTAAGGATGATACATGTGATTGTGTAGATTCCAAGCTCTGCCTAATTTCATCAAGCTCCTGTTTAAAAGATGCTTCTAATCTACATGTGTGAGTCTCTAAATCAAACCTGGTAGGCAGTGAGCGGAGAAATGCCCTTATTTCTTTTAAAGCTGAGGGGGATTCTTGCTCACCTGTAGATAATTACGAGGAAGGAGGCTCTTAATCATCCATGGAGTGATGAGAAAGCTGTGAGGTAGTAGAACCGCATGGTGCGTCCGCAATCTTGTCCTTCCCTTCCCGGTCTTCAGTGACCGGCGGTGTTTGAGAGAAAAAACCCGCAATATCACTGTTAGCGGTTCCCCAAGGAAAAAGCACTCTGTTTCGAGCTCCGATTCTCGCGTCTCTACCCGGCCATGCGCAAGCCACGCCCCCCTGGATGGCAATTTAGACCTTGGCCCACTATATGTTTACCTACTCCCCTCAGCTTGGTAGTGTAAGCACACAAGGGTGGATTTCTCCTTTAACTAGAAGCAATATCATCCATGAATGTTGCTTTGAGCCAAGTCGATGACATCAGAAATCATAAGAAATAGGCAATCTCTTCAATTTAAAGCATTTTAAGCAATCTGCCAAAAAAAAACCCTCTTTGCCTATTTCTTCCTATGATTTATTTTTTATATGTATATGTACAAACATATAAATGCGTAAATAAATATATATATATGCATGTTTGTACATAAATTAGTGCACCTGAAGCCAAACAAACAATATACACATAAAAAGGAAAAATGTACCCGAATGATGATCCTTCTCTGCCAAAGTGGGCGGTATGTTTTTCAACTGATAGAAAACAGTTCACGCCCACATAGCGGGTCTGCATTGGCGCACAACAATGTGCAGCAAAAACCTGGGGTTTAATAAGACAATTGTGCTGTTTTAGCCTTTCAACAATTCATAGAAAGAAAATGCTTAAAAACAATCACAACTGACTTCAATTTTAGCTCTGTTGGATCACCCAAAGTTCCTGGGAGATTATAAAGGAGATCACATAAAAACAAACAAACAAAAAAAATAACTACACCATTTTTAAAACAACTTTATTCAAAATAAACACATTTTCTAAAAGGTCACATTAAAATTTACAGACCACACAGACACCACTAAATTGACATAGCAAAAGAAAAAAAAAAACACTAACACCAAACACGTAAACTCACACTTCCATATAAAGACAAAATAGTTCAAAATGGCCCAAGAAATATTGCAATCAAAAAATACTTACCAAGCCAATATGCAATTTGGACCTATCAAGGGTAGAAAACCTGGATTAGCAAATATTTATGCAATACAAACATTCAGAAGTGATAATAAAGACATAATATTGCAATGAAACAAAATGGCTAAACACAATAACATAGCATGAACATTGACTTCTTAATTGTTAAATGGACATTGAAACATTCAAAGTTTAAAAAACAAAAGCAGCTATTGTGCTAAATGGTAAGCCAAGTATGAAATGTAGCAACATAGATTAGGAGAACACAGCAAACAAGAGCACCTCCTCCTCCTTCTCCAGGAAAGGAAAAAAACACAGAGAAAAAAGCAACACCCTTATATATGCACATCTTTATGCGCACAGCTGCTACAAAGTAGCCTGTGATTGGGGCGTGCCCTGTCCGAGAGATTTGCCTGTTTTTTTTTTTACAGTTGGACATTCCATAATCATTTATTGATAAGATCCTTTACATTTGGACACCAGTGAACAGCTATCTAACAAAAATAAATTGAAACAAAGTAGAGGAGGAGGCTTTAATGGTAAAGTAATTTATTAAATGTGTGTGTTTAGTATAACTTTTTAAACTTTTTTAGTCCCACAGCTGTGCTCATAATATGAATGCTGCTGTGGGAATCATCCTGTCCATGTAGGTTAACCTGTAAAAAAATAAAAGTTTTAAAGTTACACTAAACACACACATTTAATAAATTAATTTAACGTTAAAGACTCCTCTTATTTTTTACACATATTTTTTCCCCTTTACAGGAATGAGTAAGGGGTTTTATGTACCCCTGTACTCATTCCCCAGGGTGGGGTGGCGGAAATCTGGGAGTCTCCTTTTTAAAGGGGGCTTCCAGATTCCAAAGTCCTGCTAAAAACACTTACAAAAGCCCCAATTGTTTTCAATAGAAGCTTTCTTTTAAAGCTTACAATCACTTGCAAAAATGCCTAAAAACGCATATAAACGTGGCAGAAAAGTTTACATGCATTTTTTTAAAAATCTGTGTACCTCAAGCCTAAATATGAAAAGCCAAATAAATTTATAAATGTATATATCTTTTTATATTTTTATACTTTGTTTATATGTATTTATATATTTATCATATATATCTATACATGTTTTTATATCTATATTTATCTATAGAAGCAAAGAAGAATGTGGGTGGATAATCTAGTCCGCTGTCAAAAGTGAGGTCTGGCCTGCCAGAGTTCTCAGGGATTTATCACCAGGCGAATCCTCGGGTCAGGCATCTCTACAATCTAATATGAATGCTGCAGTTAGACTAATCCATCCCACCATTCCTCTTCTGCTGCTTCTCTTTGCAGTTCTCTTCATTGGCTTCCATTTCACCATTCACAGTTATTGTCCCACTTACATTTCTGACCTGGTAAAAAAGTACTCCCCCAGCCGCTCTCTCCGCTCCTCTGCGCTCCTCTGCACCTACTAATGTCTTCCTCACTCATAACCTCATCACACGCACTTAAAACCCATTTCTTTAAACTTGCCTACCCATCTTCTTCTGTCTTTTGAAACCACCACTACCTCCCACCACTACATATCTCCCCTCCTATTGTGTGTTAATTCCTCCACCTACTAGATTGTAAGCTCTTCGGGACAGGGTCCTCTCCTCCTGTGTCTGTATTCGTCTGTCATTTCCAATCCCTATTTAATGTACAGCGCTGCAAAATCTGTTGGTGCTATATAAATCTTGTTTAATAATATTAATAATAATTTATCAACACTCTCCAAGACTGGGGAAGATAAACTATCACGCATGAACTTGGAGATCCAGCAAACCCGGAATGGATTTAGTCCAGAATAGAAAATATTTGTCAAAAAATAGCGAATTCTTTATCCAGGTTTGCTAGATCTCCCAGGGTAGATCTCCCATGATAGTTTATTTTCTCCAGTCTTGGAAAGCTTTATTAAATAGGACCCAATGTTCTTTAGTATTGGATCGTTTTTTTCTTGCTGTTGGTAAAAGATTCACCCTCTCAATTTGTAAGGGTGTCAGCAAGACAGACAGTAATGGCAAATCCAAAACATTATACTGAAGCATGGACTTCTCTTACAGTCATGGAGGCAGCTTGTTGGTGGTGAGCTTCCATTATGATGAACAGGTGAGTACAGACCAGGATCCTGTCACTGCTATGGCTATGGATCCCCTTTGGCTATTGGATGCCCATTGATGATGTACCTCCTGCACCTGCCGCATACAGAGCCGATCTTTCTGTAGTGTGGGAACCACGGTGCATATTTCATCTGAGATAGCAAAAAGTGAGGAATCTCCGTTATGTTTTGCTTTCAGAAGTGTTTCCCACTAGTGGTATCTCCCAAGACATTCCTTTACATTGTGATTTGCATTGTGCTGTTTTTTTACTGCAAAAATTCCTGGAGGAATGGAAGTTGTTATGGCCTCTGAAGGAGAAGGACCAAATCTGCAAGGTTGATGGTTTTGAAATTGGATCTCCAATAAATTTACAAAGATCTGATCTTCAGATGTCTACAATCTTTTCCCCATGAAGGATTCAATTTATAGATTGTTCTCTCATCGGGTCAGCCATGATTTAGTCATTTTTTCATTTGTATGCATTCAGTGAATCCAGGACAGAACACATGGAAATGGAAAAACAGCTGAATCGATAGTCAAACAATTTATAGATGGGCCCCATAGTGTGTCTTCCTTGATTCTTTATAATAACAGTGCAGGAGTCAAATAAAGATAAAGTACCAATAAGACTTGAATTTTAAATTTGGTTCCTTCAACAAACGTTTTAAATGTATAAATATTTCCATTATATTATTACCATTTTGGACTCTGTGATATCATTTCTGAGTCTTTTTGTTAAATCCAGGCTGATCATGGTTGGTGAATAGAGTCTAAAAACAGCAGACAACCCTAGGTAATGCACGTTTGTGATGCAGGGACTCTGAAATCTGAAAAATGAATGGGGCCGGTCAGGCACAGTCAGGAGCAAGGGACAAGATTATGTACCATGTCTTCTAGCCAGGAAATGAGGTGGGCTCTATCTGATTTGCTGCAGATTCAAATGTACATTGTGTGAAGCTTACAGTGCCCGTTTTTGCCCAGTATTTGGCTCATTGAAGTAAAGGAATTTTTCTGTTCACTTCCACTTGAGGCTTGTGCATCATTATAGCTGGATTTAGAACGTATGATGTCTAAAATAATGAACTGGTTAAAATGAGATATCACATTAAAAAAAAAGAAAAACACGTCATGCAAATTAGTACTTCACCCAAGTATCATGTAAAGCACCACATCGTGTGTCCATATTGTGTAATACCGGATAATGAAGTATCCCTGAATATGAGCATTAGTCAGATTCCAGCGGTCATTTCCAACTGACATAGCCAGGATCTCGGGCAGTACACGACATGCCACCTCTTTGGTTGATATGGGCAGGAATTTGCCTCTTGGAATGTGTGGTCGCAGTTTAAATAAATTCCCATATTGTCTTTACTCAAGTCAAAAGCCTGAAAGAAGGTGCCAGGATGAATCCAGTTAGCCAAATCCATATTTTCATTGGAATAAATAAAATAGGGCTGCATTGTGGATTGTGGCCTTTTGGACAGATGATGTAGGAAATATACCCCTTTATTTTATTGCAATTATTCTTCTTGCATTTCATATGTACTTCAGCTACTCACTGACAGCCTGTCTCTGTGTCAGTCCACTTTCATCACCAATTTTAGCCACCAAATGTTTGTTAGGATTAGGAGAAATCCATTGGCTGTCTGCCTCGGGTGCTGATACTGGCAGGAGTTGGGTCACTGGGCATAGCTCTGGTGCACATACGGAGATATGAAATGAGCTCTTTCACACAATATTCTCTTAATCATTCACCTTCCCTGTACCTTTCCTGACCCTCCCTCACCTTCCTTGTACCCTTTCTGACCCTCCCCCACCTTCCCTGTACCCTTCCTGACCCTCCCTCACCTACCCTGTACCCTTTCTGACCCTCCTTCACCTTCCCTGTACCCTTTCTGATCCCCCTCATCTTCCTTGTACCCTTCCTGCCCCTCCCTCACCTTCCCTGTACCCTTCCTGACCCTCCCTCACCTGACCATGTCATTAACAAAGGCTAAGGCCAATTTTTTTTTGAGGGGGGGTGGGGAGTCACCAAACCTAACTATATGTTTAAGAAAAACAGTCAATATCAGCCAGTTGCTTTAACTGACATGATCTGTAAATGGAATATCAGCTCTTTAATCTGCAGATAAATACAAAGTGTTAGCTGTTTATAATCACTGCATCACACTTCCATTTAACCTAAGCCCAAAGCAAAAGGAAGAAACAAGATAGGAGGGTGCACAAAGGGAACCAGTCATTTAGGTTGGCAGTTGTTGGTTTGGGTGATTGGGCAGTTAGTGTTAAGGGATGGCAGTGATCTTGTGGATCCTGGAATGTGAAAGAAGGATTTATCTTTGGCATGGTATGTATGGGGGTGACAGTAGTGATGGTTAACAGCTAGTGGAAGGTGACAGAGGAGTCTGTGGATGGTTGATATCGGCACCCGAGGCAGGACGGGCAGATCTGTTTTATTCATTAGAACGTTGGTTTGGTGGGGTTGCCTTCCTAAATCTCAAACCAATTAGGATCTCTGGAGTTAGCTACTCTTAGATACAGGTTAGGTCAAGTTGTTAATGTTAGGTTATTATTGTTTTATATTTTTCTAATTATCATTATTTATGTTGAATTTGTTGAAGTTAAGTAAATATATTTTTACAATAAATGTCTGTCTCAGACAATATTATTCCAAGCATGAGTTGGCTTATGTTGTTTAGGATAAGGGGATGGTCCGGGCAAGAAGATGGGGACATCAGAACTACCCCAATCATGACAACAGCAGCTTCTACATCTCTATTTACCCAGCAACCTCCAGATGTTATTTTAGGAGTCTGAACTTACAGGTTCCCGGTTCCCTGCAGAAAGGGAGGGAGTGGCAATGGCGGCAAAAGGACAGGTCATACTACACAAACCCAGGGTACTTCAAAGTCAACTGCAATTCAAGACTAAACAATGTTTCTGTATTATAGGGAGGATCTGCAATATGCAACCCATTGTGCACCACAAGGTGACCCTACTTACTGTAAGATAGGTTGGTAAGAGTCACTCCTAAATTACCAAATCCAAAACTGGAGCAAATTGCTTTATATACATTGCCTGTTATTGGCAAATACATTTAGGAATGTAAAGTTTAGATTTAGAGTATAAGCTACCAATCTTCCTGCCCACCTTTGCCATGTCTAACCTTGCCATGGATCTGTCTATCTCTGACTTTGGAGACTTCCAGCCATCTTAGTCTCCAGGGAGGGATATAGACTGAAGGGGCATATGAGGGCACCATGCCAGGCATTGAACCAGCCTAGTATGCATGCTGCTCCATAACACATGAGCCTTTTATCCTGACCTTTCCATTTATCATACCTGAAGTAAGGTAAGTAACTCATGAGCAACAGAAGGTTACATAACAAAGGGGCAGAAAGAGGTGTAAATGACAAATCACAAAGCAAGAAGGGTACCAACAGAGTATAGAGAAAAAAGACACAGCAATCCAATGACTCGTTAGTATCATCTACACACAAAATGAATCCTTTTTTTTTACCTCTGGAAATTGGCAAAATTGATTTTAGAAGGTTGGAGTCATAAATCCATCAGGTTTAGTTATCACTGAGCAATGTCAGGCCCTAATGGAAAATTGGTTTTGCAATACCAGATCATATTGTATAGTCTTAGTCTGTTTGTGTCGTAAACATTTTTAATTTTTCTGGATATTTGTATGTAGATCTGTTGGTTCTGGAAGAATCATATGATACAGATGGTCGGGATTCACATATTATAGGTTTCTTTGCAGTCTACACACCTAGAGGAATTACAAATATTAGAAATGCACCAATTTACCTGACTTTCAAATATATTCATATCAAATTGTAAGGAGTAAAAAAAGAAAACTTTAGCATAATAATAATAATGAGATAATGCTGATCATACATTCAGGAAAAGAGACTTCTCATGAAATAAGAGATCCTGGACAATGTGCAATGTAAATAATCTTTGATGATTTGCATTGCTCACATTCAGTTGTCCCTGAACATCTCAGATTGTATCGGAATCTGGGGCGGCATACAAATGTCTCCTCTGTTGGTGGCAAGGATGGTCTTTTGCCTTTTAGAAGGTGTCATGTCGGTGTATGTAAACCTTTTTATTGCTTATAAGAGTGGCAGAAGCTTGAAAAAGAATTTTAAAAGAAAACCAATCAACCTAATTCAACTCGTCATGGCAATTAACAATTTAACTATGCGTTGCACTCAGGTTGTAGAAGAAGCAGGTTTTTGGCTTCCAGTTGGTGTAAAGTTTTTCAAAGTTATGGATATTTACCTTGATTTGTACACATTCATTGCCTATTGGCTGACAGCCTTTCTCTGTGCTTTCTACTTTCTCAACATCAGCAAATTCAGCCCCCAAATTCTCACCTTGATAAAGAGGAATCTCTCCATTCTCCTTCCTTACATTCTTTTCTTTACAGGAGCCGGATCCATGGTCATTACTTTTCTTTACCTCTGGAAGGTTGAAGCGAGTTTCTCCGGAGATTCTATGAACAGGACAAGGAATGCGACTTCACATGCTCAAAGTATTGTCGATAATACTCTTTTTTATGCAATCTTTCTCTTCATCTTTGGCTGTTGTGTTCCATTTGTCGGTGTCATGTTCTTTCTCTTGGTCACTGTGACATCTCTTCTGAAGCATGTTTGGAACATTGGTTACACCGGATGGAACGTCCAGGTCTATACTACGGCCATAAGGACAATGCTCATGTTTCTCATATTGTTAATTCTCTTTTACATATCTGATATAGTTAACTTTGCAACTGGAGACACTTCTCAGAGCTTCACTTTTATTATCACCTGGCTGCTAATGGTAATGTTTCCATCGGCTGAAGCCCTCATCATTATTCAGGCCAGTCCCAAGCTGAGGAAGACATTTCCAAGATGGTTCTGCATCAGAGCTAATGGGGATAATTCAGAAGGAATCTAGAAAGACAACAGGTTTGTCGGAAAGTACAGCAGATATAAAGGCTACAAGTGGAACATTCAAACCTTCTACAACCCAAGTGGTGGATGGAGATTTGCCACCAAACCTTTGGCCCATTTATGTCCCCATCTGTAGGCACCATTAATGGGTTATGTAGCTCTGCTTAGCTCCCAGCCAGCAGGAAGTGCCTATAGGAAAAAAATCCCATGTGGCTAAAATATATTTAGACAACACAAAGAAATGCAGCTCTGTAAGTAGTCAACCAAAACATGTACAACCATACAAGTAATAATGGAAAGCTTAGATACAATACACTGATAGGTCAATGTGTAGAAAATATACATTAGATTTTATCACAATAAAAGATTGTTTGAGATATACAAATAGCAAATAACTATAGGGCTACCACAGATTTCATCTATGTGTTTTAATGCATTTTTTTTCATTTTGAATACATTGATAATGATTTCCTGTACACTGCACTTTTTTTTATTGCATGGTTTACACATAGGAGTGTATATTTTATATAGCAAGCAGCTACAGAGCTGTTACTTATTACTTATGTAATGGGGGCGCCATGACAAATATGAAATGGCAAAGGAAAAGTAAGCAAATAAATACAACCTAATGGGTTCTATCATTTAATACCTTATCCACAGGTATCCAGAGGTTTTAAAGCAAACTATGTGTGAGAACACGTATTTGGGACCCCGCTGACCTTCAAATAAAAAAACAAAGAAGAGATATCGGGCTTTCTTCCGCGATACTGGAAAGCTGAGGATCTCAAATATATAAGGAGACATTCCAGCACTGTACAGGGGTATGCTCTTTTGGTTTTTGACATCCTCAGGGTCCGTAACATCCCACTGATGCCACTTTTGCCTTGGCCACCTTGCAGGAGTTTTTTTAATAATTTTTATGAATTTTTTCAAATCGTGGTTGGGGCTCTCCAATGGTTGGGTCTTGCATTTTCTGGTACTGATGTATTTATTGGTCACTCAAACAACCTTGAGCATAGTTCTCCTCAGCCCCCATTTGGTTGTTATAGTCCCCATAACCGTCTGTTACCAATCCCAGGTGCCCAGCACTTACCACCTGTTACCAATCCCAGGTGCCCAGCACTTACC
>NC_092864.1:698835-706715 GCF_032062135.1 Pyxicephalus adspersus | reverse complement strand
TATGTACACAATGGATTACACGATTAAACATGAAACACTAAGCAATTGGATTAAAGTACAGCACTGAACAATTGGGGCATATCATAAAAAAATGGAAAAATTGCATATTTTAGCACGTCAGGCATTAGAAAGAACAAAGTATGGGGGGGGTAGAACACTGACACAATTATAGAGGTTACTGGATACCTGTGGCAAACCATCACTACTTCCCATCCCTACATATCTCCCTTTCTATTGTGTGGTAATTCCCCCACCTCCTAGATTGTAAGCTCTTCAGTGCAGGGTCCTCTCCTCCTGTGTCACCGTCTGTATTCATCTGTTATTTTCAACCCCTATTTAATGTACAGCGCTGCATGATATGTTGGCGCTATATAAATCCTGTTTATTAATAGTAATAATATTAGATCACTATTAAACTTTATTATTTTTCTAGAGTGAAATTCCTTCTCTGGTTGTATATGTTGATAATTGTAGACAAAAAACTAGCACTAGTGATAGTGAAGCCACATAAATAATATATGTATTAAAATAATAATTGTTGCCCTTATCGAATAATCAATACATTGATGATATTTTAATCATTTGGACCAATTCCAGTAAATCCACTGAATTCATGTGGAGTTAATATGTAGTGTGAATACGATGATATGTATATGTGTGTGTTATAGGTATATGTTCATGTACGTATAGCTTGACACCTAATATCTGTAATATTATTACTTGTAATAATCTCTTAGGTTTATACTTTACGAGTAGAGTACACTTCTGAAATCCTCCCCTCTTTGGGTCAATGTAAGTAGATTCTTATGTATTTTACTCAAGGCCCATTTGTTCACCTAACTTAGATAAATCTTCATCTGAAGGTACTAGACATAGTTACAGTCCTAATTGAAACCATGGTAGGGTCTGTAGCATCTACTGAATTATGCAATTGATTATAACTTTAAGCCTCTAATGTATTTTTGTGTTTTGAAAACTATTTTAGATTGCACCCTAAAAAGCACACCCCTGTGGAAGTCACCCCTGAGGAAAGACATTCAGGGTGAAATGCGTCGGGTGTCAAGACTGTTTGCGATTGTATAGAAAATGAATGTGATACTGTGATGTTTGTCAGTCCCAGATTATGTATACATTTAGTTGGGACTTGTCTAGAACTCATTGGGACGGATCTCTTACAAAGAATTTATATTATGTTATTTTCTATTACTTTAATAGTTGTGATTTATACTGTGAATATTTACTATTCTCCTATATTATAGTTTTGCCTAAAACCTTGCCTAAAACTTCTTTGTTCTTCTTGTTTTCCGATGTATTGATGTTGATAATTATAGAACGCAATAAATCTGATGTTCTTTATTTGAGACGTGTCAATAGTCTACATAGAGGTGAAATATTTGTATATTGGTTGATGATATTTGATATTTGGTGATTGATATTGGTTGATCGTGCAATCCTGCTGTGTGATCCCGTATGATGTAATAAACTATAAAATGGCTTCATTGGTGTCAGTGCTCTTTATTCATCGTATTCTAACACAAGGAGGCTGGAGGAGGCTATGTACCTTTGTTATAGTACTGAAGTGCCGTTCATTCCTGGTGAAAGCTTCACAGTTCTCAGGCCCTAAGAGATTTTGAACCACCTATGGGCACCACCATAGGGAGAGAGGACAGATATAGCCATGCATTGTATGACTGGGCTGCAAACAAGAATTGGGTAATAGTGTTCATAGCTTATAGAGATTGCAAGTTCTTCCCGTGTCTGTGTGGGTTTCCTCCGGGTACTCCGGTTTCCTCCCATATCCTAAAAACATGCAGTTAGGTTAAGTGGCTTCCCTCCAAAAATTAAACCTTAGACTGAATTAATGACATATGACTGGGATAGGGACATTAGATTGTGAGCTCCTTTGAGGGACAGCTAGGGACATGACTATGGACTTTGTACAGCACTGCGTAATATGTTGGCGCTATATAAATACTGTGTAATAGTAATAATAATAATAATGTGGCCGGACCCAAATGTTCAGCATATTGTATCACATTTTAGAGGGTATAAGGCAAGAAGAGGTATGAGACTTCTCATCTGAAGGGGAAGGAGTTGGCTCATCACCTGGGGCGTAAAAGGAACAGACTCAGCACCTGAATGGAAATGGTCAAAACTCAGCAGGTAAATGGACAGATGAGGATATTTCACCTAATGCCGAGGCAGGAACACATCACATGGAGAGGAAAGAGAAAGTACATCACCTGGGGGGACAGAACCCCTTCATCTGATGGGAATGGCATCGACTCATTACCTGGGGTAGAAAACTTATCACCTCAAGAAAATGGTTGAGACACATTCACCGAGGGGGGAAGGAAAGGACATTTCACCTGAGGGGGGATAAAGGAGGCTCTTCATCTGATAGGGACAGTTTGGACTCATCATCAGAATGGGATGGGGAAAACACTCTTAAAGGGATGAAGAAAGGTCATTGGGAAGGGGTGGGAGAAGGCTGGAGCACATCACCTCCAGGGTAAAGTGAGAACATATCAATGATGGGGGAGGGTGGGAAAATATCACCCCATTGGTAGTGCTGTCCCATCATCTCATTGGGAAGGCGTGAGGTCAAATCCCCAAAAGTGGTGGAGTCTCAATATTTCGGCCATATCATTACCATGGAATAATAAAGGGGGAGGAAGTAAGTTTTGTTTCCAGTGGTACTTTCATGATGTAACCCAACTGCGAGGCATCAAATAGACTCTAATATTCTTAATGAATGATGTCTCTACAGAGAAGATATTAAACTCTCCTCTCCTAATGCTGACAGTATTGTAAATTTGCCTCCGGAGACTTCAGAATCCCAAACTTCTGGTGTCCTTGGATTTCAGTTACCCCACTGCACCCCTACCAAATGCTATATCACCACTGTGACGAGTGGAATCCTCCTAATAATCACACTTTAATAAAATATATCAAATGAAGCGATAATTCCTCCTGGGATTGGGGGTCACTGATCATTTTTCATATTTTTTGCTCTGGTTTATCAGCTTGTGGCTGCAGGGGATGAATATATCATAATTATAGAATTTCCTATTTAATAAAAATAAAAATAATACAAAACACTTGTTATTGATTGTTTCCCTTTGATTTATATTTTCTAGATGTACAGGGATACTTGGCATGTATAAGATGGACGGGGCCCCCCAGACGGACATCAGAGTCCATATCCAGAGACATCTGTGTGCCGATGGTAACACGAGGCTCCATCATGAATCGGATTACATAGAGTTATCATTTGTATGGTGAAGCTCGAGACGAGTCACACAATAATCTTCATTTCCATAAAGCCAAATGTGAATTGCAGGAGGGAATCAGGTTGTCAGATAAAGAAATACCTGATAAGGGGAAATGTATGACCCCAGTCTGCTAGGGAGACAAAGACAATTTTATATTTAAAGGGAGGATCAGGAATAAATATTTTCCACAATATCACATAAATCTCTTGAAAAATAATCAGCTTCAGATTTAATTGGTAATCAATAAAAGGGACGTGAGCAACACATTTCAGGGTATGGACTTCCCTTCTTCAGGGCTCTTAATGATTTTACACATGTTGACACACTTACAACTTCTCAAAGGGTTCTGCTGCAAACATTTGATATCATTGCCCTGAAGAAGCGAGAGTTTTAATGTAAGATTTGAAGGGTATGGACAAATATTGATCAAAATGAATACACCTTACATTGCATATACCCTTTGGTAATGTGTAGTCAGGCTTGTCATAATGAATCCCTGGTGAATCTTTGGTGTTGGCCAGAGTTTTAGTTTGCAGATTCCAAGTGTCTAAATAGGTTTTCCTGCCCTTCTGTCTGTCTTAGGTGGTAGAAATGTCTTCTGATGAGTAGCAGTCTAATAAATGATGCCACATCTGTAGAGAGAGGGACCCACGCCTTGTAACAATGGCATGATCAAATTGTTGGTGAGGGCCATGTGGCTGACAAAGACAGAGCCAAAGGAAGGGTTATTCTGAAAAGGGGGAAGTATTTTTTTTGGGGGGGCAGAAAGAAAAGGTGATTGGTGGTAGGAGAAATCTGGGGTGCAGTGAGGAAAGTAAGGAATCCCAGGTGGTTCCCCAACGGCAGAAGGATGCATTCGGCCTATTCCCTCCGGCGGCTGTGCTTGCAGTAGCACAGGGGTTTTAGGATTTGTGCTCTGAGGGTTATAGCATCACTATTTCCCTGTAGCTGGGTTTTCCCACTCGGCATCCCCTGCACTGAGGCTGCACTGCTGAGCGGAATTGGACCTGTGTTGCCGCTGATTAGCAGAGTGGTTCCTGAGCAATTCCATGCTGTCATTGACTGTTGGGGCTTCTTAGCCTTTCTGCTTCCAGTCTTAGCTGCCTGGTATAGCATTACCTGGACTTACCTGTGCTGGAGAACACTGTGTTTCCTGTTGCTGACTTTTGCCCATTCCCTGTTGAACTCAGCCTGGACTGACCTCTGCCTGTGACCCTGACTCTGCCTACTCCATTGTACTTTGCTTGATGAACAGTTTGACCTTGGCTTGTATTCTGGATCACCTGGTATTCCTGTACTGTTTATTGCACACTAAGTCCTGGGGGCAACCAAGTGCTGGGAGACACAACCAGTTCCCCGAGGCTGCCATAGGTGAAGACTGCGGTGTTAGATTGGGGGACTGGTGTCTGGTGAGGACTGGTGCTGATCAGGGCCTAACACCAGAACAGTGGGAAAGAAAGTTCCCCTACCGCCCTCCTAAGTTGTTATGAGGGCAGGGTTTGTGGTTTTGGAATTAAAAGTTTGGGGTCTTCAAGGGCAATTGTTTGGGTGCTATGGTTGGGTGAACCCGTCTATGAATATGTTTATGTCAGGAGGTTGTGTTTCCCAAAAGAGGATTATGGGGCTGTCAAAATTGGTATTGACAGCTGGGAGCAATAACATAATGTGAGTGTCAGGGTGTTCTGGGGGGGACTCTGGGGTTAGTGCCTTTGAGGACTTACAATGTTCTATACAGTGTTAGTAATATTGGTATATATAAATATTTGGTTAATTAAGCTTGGTAATTTGTGTTTTGACGATAAACAGCTGCAAAGCCATTTTACTCCAAAACTGGTATGGTGGCTTCATATGTGAAAGGGGGAGGGGCTTGTGCAGGGAGGTTAAAGGGGAGCAAGTCACTGGGCTACAGGAGTCAAGACTCATCAGGGTAAATTCCATTGGTCATGCTGATAAGGACAATGGGGAAGGCGGATAACACAGGAGAGAAGGGTTGTAAAATGAGGATAAGGAGGGGGAAACAGACTGAAGACTAAAGGTTTGGACAGGAGAAAGACCCAGAGGTGCTGGCTAAAGGAGGGTAATGATTGTGTGTAGGCTCTGCTTGTAATATTGTATCATTTGTTATATGTATTGTATTTGTATTAATGTTATGTAAGGCTTTTTCATGGCTGACTCTACACAATATAGTTTTGTATATGCAATTGTTGTATGTTTACTCCACTCCTCAGAAATTACAGGAGGAATTTCATTATTAAATATTATTATATATTTTTATCATATTGGATATTATCCTCAATAATAATCATTCTTCCTTTCATTAATACCCAATATTGTGTCTTTGTCCTCTCAATGGGCCTGCTTTGCATGTAATGACGGGAAATATCTGCGACTGATGGAAAAGCTGCTTTGGGGAAGGGAGAGGTGCAAGTGTGAGGGATAAGTAAACATTTGTTTTATTTGTACCCTAGAGAACAATTTGCCCTAGCAGTGGGGAATCCCCCTGACAAGTAGTGTTCTCATACCTGTAGAGTTGAATCAGGTCGCTACTCATCAAGTAGATGAGACAGAAAGGCAGAAAACTTTGGATGCAAAGAGTCTACAAACAGACTAAACCTCAAAGGGTCCACAAATTACAGACCCCACTATTCAATAACAAGGGGTATAAGCACTGTAACCTAGGTGCATATACTGATTGATATTGATATTAATATCTTTCACCTGTACTCAGAAATGATGAATTGATTCTATGCTAAAAAAGTCAGATAATATGTTCTTCATCTTTGCCAGCAAGGCGCACCAGGTGAACACGTATCGTATCTCTGTGTAGAATGGAGAAGTAATTATTTGCATTGGCTGGACTGGTATAATCACCCCAGAACATTCTGTATCAATTCTTTCTGATGAGCTGGAGAGCAGCAGAAAAAAATGGTGCAGCAGGAGATCAATTTCTTTTCCTTTGCTGTGTTTGAAAGTCTTCTGTCCTTCTTCCTCAACCTGTACATTATGGTCTTCCATGTGAAAAGCCTCAGGAATGGGATAAAGCTCACCCCTATCAACCTCATCCAGCTGGTCATGGGGGCAACTAACATAAGTATGCGTGGAACTATGCTGGGTGGTTCCATTGCCTTAGCTTTCTCTTTGGATTATGCTATCAGATTGTACCATATAACGCTCATCATTGTCCCCTTCCACCTAAATTTCAGCTATTGGCTCATTGCCTGGCTCTGCACCTATTATTGTACCACCATCACCAATATCAGACACCGAATCATCACCTGGATGAAGAACGGCCTCAGGTCTTACTTGCCTCACCTGCTGCTCCTCTCTGCAGTCATGTCTTTGATTTTGTCTGTCCAATCAGATTGGTTTGTTCACATCCAAATCTCCAATAATAACTCTACCATTAGAAACATTTTACCATATTTCAGATTTTCTATTACTAACCTCAATCTGCTAATATTTACTTTTCTCTGTACCTGCCTGCCCTTCCTGATCATCCTTGGCTCCCTCCTGGTGACCATGTCCTCCCTGTTCAGACATATCTGGAAAGTGAAGAAGTACAACTCTTCTCCAAACCTTCAGGCTCATATCAGTGCTGTGAGAACAATGCTATTATTGCTTGTACTGTCCATCACCATAAACATTGCTGAGATTGTAAAACTTGTGGCGATGTCCATCTTTGAGGACTCTGTACAGTTAATCATCTGGTTAATAGTAGCAACCTTTCCAATGATGGAAGGCGCCATTATTATCCAATCCAGCCGCAAGCTGAAGAAGATGTTTTTACAAAGATTTTGCATTGGGCGATGTATTGGAGCCATTGAGGACATTCGTCAATGATTGGTGCTATGTGGCAGGAGAGAGGGGCCGTGACAATAACTTCATACTGAAGGGGTAACAATAAAAAAACATTCAGCTATTGATGACTGCTTGTGGAAGCTGAGAGATAAAAGTCACTGGAGCTAGGTGTATATGGAGCCCAGTCAATTTATATATTTTTATAACTATGAACTATATTCTGTATAATCCTGGTACATTTATGATATCAGCTTGGACTAAATACTCCATATCATATGATCTGTGTATAAAATAAACCGGGTCCATATACTATTGTTAAGGCGTTTTCTTGCTGATCCCAGATCAATATTTCCCTCTCTGTCATGACCTCTGTTTTCAACGCGTTGAGAGCATTGATTTACACAGATGCACGGTAAGCATATAGTTATATCACGTCTCAAATCTTTAATATCACATCCGAGTTTATATAGTCAGACAACAAGGTGGAAGACACTTAGTAGTTAGTCAATAACAAGAAACTTAATTAACAACTTCGCTGAGCAAGATGTTTCAAGGTAAGAAGCTTCAAGGTAAGGATGGAGCAAATATTGACCTACTGATAAGGAGCATATAACTAGTTATAGACACAACTCAATTATCTCCAAAATATAGCAAAAAACACAAAAACAACTTAAATTCAAAACTCAGTACAATTATATTCCTTACAACTATGTATTATATTCTATCATGTGATCTGTATATAAAATAAACCGGGTCTATGTACTATGTAATATTATCTATATCATGTGATCTGTAAATTAACTAAAC
>NC_092864.1:673488-698356 GCF_032062135.1 Pyxicephalus adspersus | reverse complement strand
GACAGAAATCTCCCATGGAGCAGAAGGGCAAAAGCTTGCTTGATCTTGATATAAGTCTGAATACTGACCGTGAAAGTGGGGCCAAGGCAAGGAGCCAAGGAGCACAGAGTGGCACAATGACAAAGTCTGGAAGTGGCGGCAGCATCAGGAGGCCACAGAGCCACAAGGTGACAGACTGGGGTGGTGGGTGGAAATACCAGCACCCGCTGATGAAGGTGGGTGAAAGAAGGAGCACTTGGCATCTGATGTGTGGCATCAGGTGAGTGGCAGCATCAGAGTAATAGCTGAGGCAGGTAGCCAGAAGAAACCGGTCTCTTTTATCAAAGTTTGGGTGAGGTGGCATGGATCATCTAATCAGATGCATCAGGCATTGGTGGGTGTAAATCCTGGCTGATTCACACCTGATTCATCTTAACAAAGGTCAGTCTCTCCACATTTTGGACAGGCGAGTTCTTCTTGGGGTAACTATGGCCCCCGCCACACTAAACACCCACTCTGATGACACACTACAGGCCGGGCAGGACAGCTTTTCCAGGGAAAACTCAGCCAGTTGAGGCCACAAATCCAGTTTGGCTGCCCAGTAGTCCAGCGGATCTCCAATGACAGCTGGCAGGGTGCACTCCAAGAATGCCACCACCTGCTGGTTCAGGTTCTTCTCTGTGTCTTGCTGCTGGTTAGTAGTTTCTTCTCTATGGTAGAAATCTCTAGGTGTAGAAAGCTGCTCATCAGTGACTCTAGACTCAGGCTGCTGCTGATGGAGCTAGGTATGCTCCTGCCACCCCACCCCTCCACAGCAGCCATGCCAGTGGAACGTGGGTGCAGGGGGGCCCCCCGGTCAGACCTGCCGGAAGATGGACGATGGTGCAGATAGGCAGCGCCCAACTCACTACACAGGATGTCTCTGTATTAGTTCAATTTCTCCTCCCTCTCAGTGGGTGTAAAAAAGGCCCACATTTTGGACCGGTAGCGAGGGTCTAACAAGGTCGAAATTCTGCCGAATGGTGACAATGGCTGACAATGATGACAATGGCTGTCACTGCACAAGCAAGTGAGCAGGCAGCGGGCCATTTGTGCAAGCAACTCGGAGGGACTCCCTGCTTCCATCTCCACTGCATACTGCCACAGTGTGTCTGGGTCCTCTGCCTCATCCTCCTCATCTTCCTCTTGCTCCTCTGGCTGCTCCTCCTCTCCTTTCACCTGAGTAGAAAAACCACCCATTTCGCCTTTGATCCAATGTCCTCTTCCTCCTCCTCCTCCAGTTTAGCCCCCACAGGGCTCATGTGGCCGTGAGATCTAGGCTCCATGTCTCCCGTTCCCTTACCAGCCACATTTACCAGCATCTGTTCCAGGACATGAAGCAGTGGAATGACCTTGTTAATCCCGTAGTCCTGGCAACTGACAAATAACGTGGCCTCCTCAAAGGGCCTGACCAAACGGGAGGTGTCACGCATGAGCTGCCACTGGCTGACATCAAAGTTACACATGGGAGTACACAATCCGCATGGATCATCAAGAATTCGTTGATGCCCATTCTCTGTTCGTATAGTCGGTCCAACATATGGAGGGTGGAATTCCAACAGGTGGAAACGTCATATATCAGCCTATGTTGGGGGATGCAGTTCTCCCGATGCAGCTCAAGGAGGGTTTGCTTTGTGGTGTACGAGTGGCTGAAGTGCATGCAAAGTTTCCTGGCCATTTTTTTGATGTCTTGCAGAGAGTGGAATACTTCAGGAACCGCTTGACAACGAGTGCCATGCAGGGTGCATGGCTCAGACTTCCTTGACGCAACACAGACACAATGTTCTTCCTGTTGACGGTCACCATGGTTCCGATTTTGAGTTGTCTCAGAGAAAGCCATGATTCTATGTCTTGATGAATCACACGGAGCAGTTCCTCCCCTGTGTGACTCCGTTCCCCCAGGCAAACCAGATGCAGAACAGCGTGACACCGCCGTGCCCTGCACATATGGTATGCTGGAGGGGCACTGTGAATTGTCCCTGCAGTGGAGGCTGAGGACACGATGGAGGATGAGGAGGCAGAGGCAGACGTTGTCGCAGGACCAGCGGCGTGAGAACGTGGAGGCGGAAGCAGTGTCACCTGGCCAAGTTGCTGGTGTGGCTGCAGGAATCACATTCACCCAGTGGGCCGTAAAGGACATGTATTGTCCCTGACTGTAGTTACAGCTCCACACGTCGGCGCTGCCATGCACTTTGGCAGACATCAACAGGCTCAAGGACTCGCCCACCTTCTGTTCTACATATTTGTGCAGGGCTGGTACTGCCTTTTTTGCAAAGAAATGACGGCTTGAGACTTTCCACTTCGGCTTGGCACAAGCCATCAGTTCTCTGAAAGGTCCAGAGTCCATCACTTGGAAAGGGAGGGACTGTAGCACCAGCAACTTGGACAGGAGCACATTCAGCTTCTGCGCCATTGGATGAGTGTATGCATACTGTTGTCTCTTGGCAATCGCTTCGGTGATTGATTGCTGACGGAATGACTGACGAAAAGTTGGAGGAGCAGGAGCATCTGGACCAGCAGAAGATGGAAATGATATACAACTCCCTTCGGCTGAGGTGGCGGAGCCTTGACTGCCTGAAGGCCGGTGCGTGCTACTGGGTGATGCAGCCGTTTCTGCGGCAGGCTGGACCACCACATCGGATCCATGGTTCTCCGGGCCGAAGTACTCGATCATCATCGAGAAGTGTATGCACTTCACTGATGTCCTCCTTAACGGTCCCTGGTTCAAGAGCCTGACCACTCGCAACACCACCTCCCACGCCACTCTCCTCATCACTACTTGCCTGCCTAGCAGAGGAAGCTGCGGATGTCTCCTCCAGATCTTGCCTGGGCAGTAGCTGCTGACTGTCCTCTACTAGCTCTTCCTTGCTGTATAGTGGAGCTGAGCCCACAGCATACAATACTTCTGTGGCTGAGGGAACAGCAAAGGACAGAGGCAGGTTGAGGTCAGGTGAGGGCACAGGGCCTGCTCCCAGGCCATGCCAACTAAGGGTTGTGTCTGACGAACCCAACGACTGTTGGCTGGGGTGTCTGATGTCACTTGGGATGAAGCGGATGACCGAGTTAACCAATCAAGAACCGCTGGGTTGCTGGTCAAGACACGACCGCTAGATGACACCGGGAGCTCAGACCTCTCGCTGCGACTCCTGGTGACACGCCCCCTTACTCTGCTGCGACCTCTGCCTGCGCCAGAAACATTTAGGCCTCTGTCACTTCTCTGTGCATGGCCTGCCACTTCTCTGTCTGACATACTTTTACTTGAACTAAATTTAAAGCAAATTATTAATAATTTTTGTACAGATATAGGCCTCTAAATGCTTTCACCACATATAACTGCATAAGTGAACTGATAATATATTTGTATTTTTGTATTCTTATATAATATATTTGTATTCTTTCCCTGCACTTGTAAATCGCTTTTCTAGCACTGTCCCTAGCGCCTTCTGACGTCTCTCCCTGCACTCAGAACGCTGTAAAATGTCTTAATCCAAGATGGTTGAGGCTATTTATAGGGCTGTGACATCACAGCGCTGGCTGGCTGCTGATTGGCTGCATGCATGGCATTATGGGTCATCCCGCCTTCCCAGAGTTCCTTGCCCCATGTCCTTACACGTGTAGCCGCCATTTTAGGAAAAATTGTGATTCGTTTCAACCAATCGTGAGGAAATTTGGATTCGTTGCGATTTAAATTTATTAGAAATTCAGATCGAATTCGACTTCATCATCTTCGATTCGCTCATCTCTACATGTGATCGGTGTATAAAGAAAACCAGGTCCATATACTATGTAATATAATATATGTCATGTGATCTGTGTATAAAGTAGACCAGGTCCATATACTATGTAAAATAATATATGTCATGTGATCTGTATATAAAATAAACCGGGTCTATATACTGATGAATGATTTGTAATTCAGACTTTAATGTTTCTTACAGCCAAGAGTGATGAAACTTTGATTTGAATTCTGGAAATGTAAATATTCTGCTATGTAATGTTGTATTATTTTCTGTTTGTTTCTACAAATTTGAAAATACAGATTTGAATTTAAAGCTAATGTCATTTTTTAAGTTCCTCCATGCTGACCATTGCATGCCTCCACCACTGACAATACATGTCTGCCCCCCACCTTATTCTCACCATTAGCCGCTGCGACACTGAACCTTAACACTCCTCTGCCATCACAAACTAATATTCGCACTTGCACACCCTCCTCTATGCTATTTGCTCCATCACTACACCTGTTCACCCAACCA
Source organism: Pyxicephalus adspersus (assembly GCF_032062135.1). Classification (NCBI taxonomy): domain Eukaryota; kingdom Metazoa; phylum Chordata; class Amphibia; order Anura; family Pyxicephalidae; genus Pyxicephalus; species Pyxicephalus adspersus. The sequence goes on along the minus strand of NC_092864.1, from coordinate 694,082 downwards.
TAGCACATCCTCTTCCCCCAATGTGATTCCAACATTGCACCTAGCAATGATCCCACTGGTCACCACTGATATCACCACTGCACTTACACTTCTTCATTCACTATACACAGCAATATCATATTAATGTACGGTTACTGACTTGTGTCCGATGCACTGATTCACATTTATTCACCCACTGAAGCACACAATCCCCTTAAAGGGGACTTATCACATTTTTAAATTATAGATAACACTTTTTGTTTGTTTTTATCTTACCCATTTTTTCTAATGCATGAGCAGTTTCAATTTCCAGAAGATCATTACCAGATCCTTTGCTTGCCCAGTGCGGGATTGGTGATGTAAGAAGAAGGACCAAGAAGGAAATGGAAGAAGATGGCGGTGCCCGATGTCCTACCTGCACCCGAAGGTAGATGGGATTGTTCCAGGCAGACTGAACTAGGATCATGGAGGGATCAATGGCTTTCCACCTGTAAAGGTAAGTGATTTTATTTTCATTTATGATAGTTCCACTTTAAGTGTCACTACACTGCACACCTTATACTCCATGCGATAGGATAACAGAAGGCAAGCTGACATAACACAAGTTAAAAATCGCAATGCACCACGCACACTACAATGCACAGCAACATCTCTCTGACCCTAAATGGCCTTGGATATAAAGGATACTAATAATGAATTGACAGTCAAGTTTGGGGACTGGCGGGTGACACACGGGGCAGGAAGGACAATGCTAAAATCAGCTTCCAGAGGAAAAATTTAAATTTACATAAGCCTAAAACTTCCTAAAGCTCTGCAAATATTTCCACTTAATGTTTAAGTTCTGTGTTCTTCATGTTTGTGATAGTTTTACTTTACTAGAGGGATGCCGTTTGTATGTTTGCACCAATTGTCCCAGTTTTGGGAGATTTTAAAGCCTCGAGTCAGATGGAGATTAGATAAGAAGTGATATTTCTCATCTTCCATAAGGATTCCATTAAGAAACATTCAAATTACCACCAGCTCATCATTTCTCTTCATCAAATCGATCAGCAAGTGACATTGTCTTGTCCCAATTACACCAGAGACCCCAACACTTATTCCATGTCACGGGAGGAGAGTTTCCCATCCAACAAGGTACGACGTATTTACTCATCCACACAACAAAAAGTCCAATCAAATCTTTCATTATATCTGATAAAGAAGCCAGGGATTCATCCAATGACCTCCAACTGGTAATAGATCTCTTCTTCTAAAACACAGCTAGTGGTTCTGGGTTTACTAGAACTCCGATATTTCTGGACTGGGGATGTAGGAGAAAATTCAAATAATTTCCTTTTACTTGTCGTAATAAACTAAACAATGCTCAGGAGGATTACCCATTCAGTGATATATAATATTCAAGATCCTTGGACCATTACCGGCTGATCTATAATAATATATTGCTGTTCATCCCAACATTCCTCCCATAATCCCTGCAGCTTTGGTTTACATTGTATATAAATGCAGTGATGGACTACTGGAATCCAATGATATTATTCTATTTAGGGATTTATTTAGGGAATGAGGGGAGAAAGGATGATTTTCACAAAAACTGATATTATCTTGAAAATTGTATTTTTTATTACAAATGACGTCTTTTTGTTTGGAGGGGGAGGGTGGCATTAAATGGGGAAATGTTCAGGATTATTACAGAAATAAAGTAAATTGTCAGTTTTGCCTATCCCTATGGAATATACATCATACATACATGGTTTTATATATACATACATGGTTTTAGTTCTTTCAGCCATTCATTCTGGGGGGATACTCAATGACATACCTAGTGCCATACCTTCATATTCTCTGCTTGGAACAAACTAAGAGCCTTTGTTTTTATCAGATGATTTTTTTAAGCGAAACTCTATGTACCCAGAACTAACTGGCTATCTCATCACTAGGATCACCCAACTAGGAGCCCAATAATTGAGTCCTGGCCTTATTATTGCACAGGACTGGTCCCAGAGAGCCATCACCTCCCTGGAAATGGCACTGCAGGATATCAAAGAATATTACTGTAATAAGTAAGGAAATAGTTAAGGAGCAGATGAGTATCTTCTCATGAAAATGAGATGAAAGCAGCATGTAAACCATAGGGCATGTGATCACATAATAATACCGATAACGAAGCTTCAGTGACTATTTGACTATTTGCATCATTCATATCTAATCCTCAACCTTCATTCATTTGCTCCAAGAATCCTGAGAAGGAGAAAATGTTTGCTCTGTGGGTGGCACTGACGGTCCTCTGCCTGTTGGAAGCTGTGGTCTCCATTTATTTAAACTTGGGCATTGTCTTTATCTACACGAGAAGCTGGATGAAACGTCCGAAGCTGAACCCCAGCAGCCTAATCCACCTTGTCATGGGAGCCAATAATTTCACGATGCGTTTCTCCCGAATTGTAGATGATTTGTGTCCCTGGTTGCCAGGAATGTTTGAATCAGGATTTTATAAAATTACCGTTGTTCTTCTAGGGTTTAATTTATATTTCAGCTATTGGCTGACAGCCTGGCTCTGTGCCTACTACTGCCTGATCATCACCAACCTCAGCCACCAACTGGTGGTCTCCATCAAGAGAATTCTCTCAGCTTATCTTCCTTATTGGCTTTGTCTGACGGGCGTTTGGTCCCTGGCCATAGCCGTTGTTTACTTCTACTTTACTGAGATGGACACATTGGTACAACATGATATGGGAAATACTCTTTATAGTATCAGCACTGAAAATGATAATATTACTTCTATATACACATTTCTGGCTGCTAGCCTTGGCTCGGGTCTTCCATTCATTCGCATTACATTTTTCCTGCTGGTCACAGTCGTGGTTCTCCTGAAGCATGCCCAGCACATGGGCAACACTGGTTCTAATGTTCAGGTCCATATCACCACCATACAAACAATGGTCCTGTTCTTCATAGCCTCAACCCTCTTTCTGATATGTGATTTGAATATTGTCATAAATTCATACAATGATAATGACCTGATGACTGTTATTAGCTGGTATGTGATTGCATTATTCCCAACATTGGAAGCCATCATCATCATTCATGCCAGTCCCAAACTAAAGAAGATCTTTCCGTTCTGTGCTGGGGGTATATTAGGAAGGCTGAGAACTTGTTTAGGGTAAAAACTCCAAGTGACTGAATTACAGGCATCTTATTTCTGTATATCTGAGAGGTGATTGAATAATACATAATAATACACATTCTGCATGTCTAGAATTTCAAATATTTTATATTCTAGGGCATTGACAATAGAAAGTAACCTTAGTCTGTTTGAAAGCTGGCTGAAAGTAGTTTTAGGCATTACAAATAACATTATTTGCTATATGTACATTCAGCATAATGTTCAATTAAATTTTGCAATAACTGTAAATTACATTGTGATTAGATATATATATATTTACTACAGAAGCCATATTATAATTACATGTTAATAAAAATGATTTCTCATGACTGTGTCAAGACATAGTTATGCAGACTTACATTATATATAATACATTAATACAATAATATAATATAATATTTAATATAATACATTAATATAATAAATTAAATACCAATTAAACAATAACAATACCATAACAAGACCCCCCAATTTTAGCTTACTGGTTGCTACACTGGTTCTAATGTTCAGGTCCATATCCCCCATTATACAAACAATGGGCCTGTTCTTCATAGCCTCAACCCTCTTTTTATATGATTTGAATATTGTGATAAATACATACAATGATAATGACCTGATGATTCCTATTAGCTGGTATGTGATTGCATTATTTCTGGTCCTCAGAGACACCATTTTACCTTTTTGGGGTCTGTACCTTAAAACACAATTGCTGGGCTGCCCATACTCCCAGCTCGGGAATGAATATATACTTTTCTTATCTGTGCAGACCCCCCAAAAACAATTTACACCAAACCATTTACCAAAACCACTGACTCCATCCCATAGATGGGTCCCTTAAAATTATTACCAACCAGCACACTCCCTTTGAGGACCTCATCTGCCCACACTAATGACCAATGAAAGCCCCCACACTGCCACCTAATAACTCTACTAACAACAAACAAGAGGTCGGGTGGGTGGGAAAAACTTTCCCTGTTAACTGTCTGTCTCTGAAAAGACCCCCACTTCCTCTTTCTGACCTTTTAACTCCTTTTGCCCCTCCTATACCTCCTCTTCCTTTAACCCCCCCCCCCCTTTAGCTCACTTCTGACAAAAAAACTTAACCCCATTCTATCTGCTCCCTGTCTACCCTGTCATGTCGGCCTTCCCCCATCCTCCTTTCCTCGCAGGCCTAACTTTCTACTCTAATATAAAATTTTATTGTAAGTCTATGCTAAATATATTGTTACATAGTTACTTAGTCAGTTAGGTTGAAAATAAAGACATCAACTTCAATTCACTAGGGAAATGAACATATCCCAGATAAAACCCTATAGATGTAACTTATCCAGAGGAAGGCAAAAAAACTGTCATGCACAGAAAGACAGGACCACTTGGGGGCGCTACAGCTTGCACGGATGTGGTGTGAGCCCTGAGAAGAGCCAAGGTGCAGAGTCTAAGCAGTAACCAGGTCTTCTCCAGAGCCTCTAGTGGTGAGGATGTTGAGCTGCTGGTTACTGCCAGGTTGCATTCCTTGGGCACACCAAGGTGGGCAAAGCACGGTACCAAATAACAATACAGAAGGATAGTCGAGGAATGCTGGGGTCGAGGCAGGCAGCAAGCAAGAAAGGTCAGGTCACACCCCAGGGGTCAATTACCAGGGATCCAAGAGACAGACACCAGTGACACAGGGGCCACTGCAGGCACATGGAATACAGGAGACACTGGAAGCAACAGGAGGCGGGGGTGACACAGGAATATCCACAGACAGACAGGAACACTGGAACAGCACAGGGATGTTGGCTGGGAACAAACAGACTGGACAACAGGAGCTGGACACAGGAAACACTGAATTAAGAAACAGGTGAACAGGAACTAGCAAACAGGGCTAGGGGCTCTGCACCAGTGGAATAACATTGCACGAACACTGAGTACTGGGTCTGAGCTAGCTAAAGAGCCAGGGATGCTTAAGGGGCTATTTCCCCATCGGCCAGAGGATTGAGTGAAACTGATAAAGCTTGGGACCCGAGGCACGCCAAGAATTAGAACTGCCCCCATGCACATGAGGGAGATGCCTGCTCTTTAGGGAAGAGGTAAGTGGGGCAAAACCCCTAAAAACCTTTCGTTCAATTTGCTCCATCAGGGGAAAAATTCCTTACTGATTCCATGAGACAATCAGATGTTTCCTGGATCAACAGTCACTGTTATCTTTACTTTATTAATAACTATATGACCCAGATATATTCTGTGCTCCTAGAAATCATCTAGATTTTTCTTAAAGCACTCTATAGATGAAACTTCTCCCTAAGGGAGCTGATCCTACATTTTCACAGACCTTACTGTGAAGAATCCTTTTCTTATCTGGAAAATACATTTCTTTGCCCTTTGTAATGATCTTACAGTGAATAACTGGGAGGAGAGTTTTCTATATGGACCAGTTATGCTGGTCTGTAATTAATATATCAATATATGGGTAGTGGTCTGAAAAAATCATAACCCATATACCTCAAGAGAAAAAATACAAAAAGCTAAAATTTGAATATCGATCACAATGCACCCTTAAGAATGTCCTTAAGACAAATGTCAGGACAGAGCTTAGCCATATAACTTGGAAGCAGGATACTGATTTACGTTTGCGGTTACATATAATGATGGTGGGTAACCTATGGAGGGATAAGTGAGAAGAGAAACCCACAGTGGGGGACACACAAATGTGATATAAAGTAATTTTTTATAGTAGAAAGGAATCAAGAGGATATTCACAACTGCCACCATCAAATTGTACTCAAATATTTATGTATACAACACATGTGAGAAGACTCATTGAATCCCTGATTCACCATCTTTACATGAATGGAACTTTATTTGGATTTTCTTGTTTTATGTGTAGCACTCTCTCCAGTAGGGGCGGCTAGGTTTACACAGAATTTCTCTCCAGGTGGAGAGAATCAATAGGTCAAAAGGTTTTGTTTTTTTTAAGAACCCCAAAAGCAGGAGGGGAGAGGCCAGGGGTGCAGAGTCCCCAGATGAGCATCTCCAAGTCCAGGGGGAGAAGGTCAAGATCCAAAGGTTTTCCATATACACATTTCAAGGCAGAACAACCAGTTGGCCTAAGCAATATTTTCCTACCAAGCTCCCTGCCAGAGTTGGTTACCCCTATGTGACAGTCCTGACTTGTGGGCTCCTGTCCATTTACTCCTTCCTTATTGGAGCTCCTTCCTCACAGGCCTCATTGCTATATCCCAAACTTCCTCCCCAGCAATACAATAACCTGGCTCCCAGCTGAGCTGGATCACGGGGCCCTAGGCCACCCAACCCCACAGATCTACTAATTTCTCATGGCAGATCAGTTCCTCCTATCTCCTGACTCTCATGCTATTCATACTATTTGAAACTCCTGTCTCACTGGGGGGCGGAAAATAAATGTTTTTGGCTAACACCCCCTCCCCCCATCATGACCAGAATCCCACCCGGCAATCGGAGAGGTTCACCAATCACTTTAAAAACAGAGCCAGATCCATAAACCAATTACAAAACACAAAGTGCCAAGACTTCTGATGGTTCTAGATTGGAAACATCGCTCCCCCTACAAGTCACTGAAACTAAAGTGGTTCTACTTATGGACTATTTTTATTAAGTTGTTCATTTGGTGATTGACTTTTCCACACATGTAAACTCTCTAAGGTTGGAGAAGATAGACTATCATGAGAGAATTTGGGTCATCCAGCAAGTGTAGAATGAACCTGGGCCAGAATTGAAAATGTTTGCCAAAAAATATTAAATTATTTTTGGAAATTCATTCCAGTTTGCTATGTTGCCCGGGTTCTCCCATGATATAGTATATCTTCTCCAGTCATGGGGAGCTTTAATAAATCAGGCCCATTGTATAGCTTTGCTTATCATTGTGATAGAGAATGCTCATTATGAGTTGATAGAGCAATACCGTTATCCTGATACCCACATGTCTCACGAGAATGTTTTCAGAAAAGTAAATGCTATTAGCAGGATGTGGTGGAGATCAGAAAAAAACGAATGTTATGTAATCCGCCTGTCATACACAATAGGTCAGTCCGATAAAGTGCGGTACAGATGGATGAGGCAGAAGACGTGGTCAGGGACAATCCGAAATCAGGGAAGGCAGAGTTCATGCAAAAGTCAGAAATCCCGCCGGGTCGCTGTTGGTAACAAATCAGAGCTGGCTAACAGGTAACCCAAACACAAGAGCGCACCCAAGCACACTGTTACACAGAAGCTATAACGGGCAATGGTGTGCATGACAGGTTCTCAATAAATAGGCAGAGTGCCCAATCACATTGCGCCACCTGATGCTATTTGATTGGAGGAACATAATCCCTGTGGCCAATTTGGCAGCCGGGAATTCAACCAAGCCCCTGGGGGCTACAAGAGATGTGCATGGTAACTCCTCCAACACGACCCTTGGGATGTGCTATGCTATGCACACCCGCTGGAGTGCTGAGGGCGAGTGCAGCACTGTCCACCAGGACAAGGAGAAACGCGGCGAGCAGAGCAGCGGCTGCCTGCTACAGCAGTCTCTGCCTCACTGCCCACCATCCCTAAGGACACCACGGGCTCACCAGCCAGGTAAGTACCTTATATGTTATAGTTGTCCCTGGAACATGGTAGTGATCTTCCAATTGGGCACCTCACAGAGGGACTTGTTTCAACTTCCTGTTGTATACCGAGGATGGGACATAAATTTTTTCAGCAAGGACATTAAATTCAATCAATAATTGATAGGGGTTAATTCTAAGTTAACTCTTTGCCTTAAATACATTTTATGGAAACACTAGAAGCTTTGGATATGATGACGCAGTGTCATTGTTCACGGTAGTGCAGTCTGTACAAGTCCGCGTAGTAGTGGGAAAATCCTGGAGAATGCTATAAGGAGTTATATATTGACAATTATTATTAGCAAATTAGAGTGATGATACACGTAAATGGAAGTAAATAAAACAAATGAAGAAATACCATTGGTAAGATACAAAACATAACTAGAACAAGTCATGCTGGTTGTTCACATCTATTATTAGCTTTACTTTAACTGGAATCAATGAGACATATTCACAGTCATTTTCACAGGATTATGGGAAAACAATATGAAAACTTGAGAATTACAGGAACCACCCGGGCTTGAAGGTCAGGGCCTACAGCCTAGGTGTCGGTGCTTAGGTCGCATTCTCGGTCAAGGTCAAGGGGGCAATACAGCTTTACAAATGGTCCAAACGGATACATAAGACGATGAGACAGACCCAGTGCACAATTGATTTTCAAATAGAAAATTAGTGAATTTTAGAAGAAGTTTGTCATCAAAGCTACCTATTGTAAGCCAAGGTGAAGCTAAATTCCCAGAACAAGCTCGACAGAACTGAAGGTTAGAATGAGCTACAAAACATTTTATACATTTTAAGACGTCCTCAAAAATGAGATTCACCACACAGAACAACTTGAAGAAAAAAGGCTAAGCCTAATATTAATATTATTAATATTAATATTATATTAATATAATATTAGGAGGAGAAAAGGAGGGGGGGGCGCTTGTATAGTTCTATAATAAATGATGCCATGAAAGTTAATATAAGGGAATACATCCCACACAATGCCTGTGTACCTTTACCTATCAGACCTATGTTCAGTTATTTATACTGAACATTCATTCCGGTGGTAAAAAAAAAGTGTTGCTTTATTGGCCTAAGTTAAATTAATCTCAACTGTTCCAAAGTTTCAATTTTAAATAATAATTCCGAACCAATGTTTACTTTGCCACCCTATTCAAATCTGAAGTTTGGGTTCTTCAATTTCTTCTTTAAACTTTCAAATTTCTGTTTTTGAGCAAAATTGCTGCAATCAAATAATTTTTTAATGATATAATTGGACAGGAAAGAGAGAGAACACTTTTATTCAAATACATTGTTAATATCAGCACAAAACATCTGTCACAGTCAACTAAAGGAATAAAATGAACAATCAAAGATACTGTAAAACAACCAATCAATGTGAGATACAGGGGGAATCCAGTCCAATCCAAATTTCATATGTTCCAGTCATAGTCACAAACATATAACAAAACCGTAAAAAAAGATATCATTAAAAAAAATATATTCTGTTATCTAAAAACCTATTAGGCTTTAGGAAAATCCTTTGTAGTAAAAAATGCCACTAAGGTTACACCCATCCACGGAGGATCCGCCAGAGGGCTCATGATCATTACCCAGACACCATTGGATCATCTCCCATAAAGTGTGGCTAATCAAGGTATTAGATACAAATAAATAGTGCACACTCCACTTTGTAAATAATATGACAATTTATTGCACTTACAAAGTATCCAGTCAATGAAAACACCTGGGCCTTGTCCTAACTGACTGTAGATTCAATAAAATACATAGTTACACAAGATGAAAAAAGTCCATCAAGTCCGTGTATTTGGTGCCCAAAAAGTTTAGCCCAGCATTATAATTTCTTCTTCTATAGTACCAATTGTATTTCATTAATTGGCTCTATTATTGTCTGTTTGTCACTAACTTCAGCCAACAGTTGGTTGTAGATGAATCTTTTGGCTTATATTCATTTTTGTTGGGTGTCTGGCTATGTGTTTTTTGTGCTTCCTTTAGTTTGAAATGGATTGTTAGGTACAACTTCCCATTAATAGAACAGTTTTAGCAACATGATATTGATTTTTTGCAGCACTGCTCTAGCCTTGGCCTTGGTTAAATACAATGAAAAAAAACATTTGATTGGTGATTGTTATCAGCTGTAGTTTTGCAATTGGATTATTACCAACACTGAAAGTCATTTTTGATTCATGCCAGTCCCAAATAAAAGATCTTTCCATTGAGACTCTGTAACTGGTGTGTGTCCCTAAGTAATGCATGGAAAGTGTTTAAGGCTCCAGGCCGAGAAGGCCGCCAGAGGGTTCCAGGCCGAGAAGGCCGCCAGAGGGTTCCAGGCATGGGGTGGAGATTGGCATACGTTCTCCTTTGTCCCATAAAACTTCCTCGATTCCTGATGAAACTAAAATATTTGTGTTTTCAGCAGATGGGTTTTCCATTGAGCAATAGAAAAGTTGGCCTGACCTGGATAACCAAATGACGAAGGAAACAGAAAGCCTGAGATTTGCATTGTTGTCCAATGTTTAACAATGAATAGTAGTGACACCTCTCACTCTGGGTTGTTCCAGAATATTGTTTGTACAGCAGCTGGGAATTGACTGAAGTTCTCTGACAATATGTGCTCGATAATAGAAGTTGTCAGGTTGGTTATCGGCATAACAGCTGGCTTATCTGGAACCAGCCTTAATGTCTGGATTATAGGAGTCAACATCTTAGACTGGTGGAAGGTTGGATCTCCTTCTTCTGTTGATCTCATTTTGAGTTTCATCGGCCTGATTAATTGCATTCAGCAGATTGATATCACATTGGACATAATCTTTGCTGGATCGTTATCTTATGTAGGTTTTGCAGATGAGATTCACTTGAGGTTCCTTAAAGTTCTCATTTGTTTAACATCCCTCAATCTCTGGTCTACTGTCTGGCTCTGCACTTATTATTGTTGTAGAATTGTCAGCTTCACCAGCGGGATTCTCTTTCGTCTGAAAATGAAAATTCGGATTTTGATACCAAAGCTTCTGGCAATGTCCATTATTGAGTCTGTCATTATCACAATACCTTCCTCCTGGAATGTCTACGTTTCTGACAGGAACCTCGGGCAAAATGCCACCAATGGCCAAAAGATAATTGTAACAAGAGTCTCCTACCTGGTTACATTGTTAATAGGGACCATTGTACCCCTTCTACTAGCTCTGATCCCCACTGGGCTCACTCTGATCTCTCTGTGGAGACACACTAGGAGGATGAAGAAGAATACCCCGGACTTATCTACTAAAGCCCACATTAGGGCATCACTGACCATGGTGCTCCTCATAACGCTTCACATAACAATCTGTGCTGTTTCGGTATTCATTGTGCTAAGTTCATTTAACACAGATCATTTAGCAAGATACATCTCATGGTTTGTTATTTATTTCTATTCCACATTACAGGCTGTTGTCCTAATCAGTGGAAACTCCAAATTAAAAAATGGCGGGCGACAACTGTTAACCCAGATCTATAGTTGGCGTGAGGTTATCTTCAGAGACTACAAATGATCATCTTTGTATGTGTATGCTGTCAAGGGGAAGTTGAAGAATTGGCCATGCTCAGACCACTAATTGGATCTTGATGGAACCTTCTGCCTCTGTTCATTTCATTCTAATATTTGCCAATAGGATTTGCCACTCGTACCTCCATCGTACCTCCATATTTACTGACAAGGGTTTATGAAAAGTCCTAAAGTAAACATTCAATGTGCTGGAAACACAATTAAAACTGCCTTGAGCTTTACTAATATATCACATCCCATCTCCAGGGATCACATTCAGACCAGAAGACTTATTTAGTGAAAAATATTTGACACAAGTAATTTTTCTGAAAAAAAGTTGTGAGGATTTGATTTTTCAAAAATAACCTGGACTGTAACACTGGGTCTCATTGTGTGGACTGTGGGTACATTTATTACTTTATTCATTTTATATATTAAGACTATAATGTCTAACAAGTTTTCCCCTTTGCCTCTTGTGGTATCCATGATTCCCTGTCTGTAATGTATGAAGCCTTTTTAATAGGACGGTCTAGCATTATGTTTATGCTTCATTGTAGACAGCTCAATGTCTTCCCACACACAGCCTGCAGATTACTAATTCCCAACATGGTGCCCCATCCTGGAGTAATGCCAATCTACCTTTCCTTTACAGCATTGGTCTACTAATATTGTTTGGGAGCCCCATGTTCCCTATCATGTAAATCACTAAGTCAATGATAATCATCTTTAAAGATGTCAAATTGGGAGAAGATCAATTTTATCTAGTGGAGTTTGGACCCAAATTCGATTTAATTCAACTTTAGTGCCAATTGCTGTAAAAGAGTTAATAATCGATTTATTTTACCCGTTCAGTTCAAATTTGGTGCAGTCAGGACCTCCGGGCACATATACTCATAACATATGAATACATTGTAGAATTTTGGTAGAATTGAGTAGTAGAATTATTCTACCAGGTCTTCTACTTGAATTCCCCTTATATCCCGCATAGTGTGCAGTGCATTTACACAATGGAATTGGGTCCTCCTCCATTAGAATTCAGGTATAATCAGTCTTTGTGACATACAGCAACATCTACGGTATTGTAAACAGTATATTGGTTCCTAACATTGTGAGAGTGCACTGGAAAAAATATATTTAGAATCAATTGATTAAAATGTTGTATCAGATTTGATTAATTATTGTAGTATTTATTAAATAATGAACTTTTATGTGGGGTCCTCTATTTTTTCTAAAACCAGACCCTTTAATGAGCTTGAGACCTTGGTAATCCATTCCCATAAAGGATTAAAGAATCCTTAAAGTAAAGACACCAAAACATTGAAAAAAGGAAGATGGTTATCTCCAACAAAACCCATGCTGGATTCACCAAATACACCATTGGGGAGCAATCATCACTGCAGGGATTAATGGGAGATCTTATTTGGACATCACAGAACATGCAAAGGTAAGTACAAGAAAAAAAGACTTTTATCCAATGGTGTGGTGTATTTTTAACTTTCTGGAAATAAATAAGGAATCATGTGAACTCCTGTATCCATCCCCCAAGGTGAGGGGCAGATATCTGGGGGTTCTCCTTTTAAAGGCTTCCAGATTCCAAAAAAAATCCCCACCAACAGAGTGCCCACAAAACAGGGGTCAAGATGTAGGGATGGAACCCAAATACGGGCAAGAATGAGGTCATTTTTAGCCAAAGGCAATTGGGGTTCATTTTGCAACTTCCACCTTTTGCAAACCAGATTCCAGATGAAAATTTTTATTAAGAGTGAGTGAGTGCACAATTTCCTTGCCCCTATTTACTATCCTAAAAAAATGGAGCTGAAAGTATGTGTGCTTTCTTTACAATCTATAAAAGATCTTCTGGAATCTGGCTTACCAAAGACGGAAGGGGACAAAAAGCATATGGTGCCTCCCTCTCTTTTGTGAAAAAATAAACCGCAGCCTCTACCTCATTAAAGTAGGGCATCTCATATTTACAAAGCAAGCCCTGTGTTCTAGGGGTCTGTGGGCAGGGTGCCTATTTGGAATTTAGGAGCCTGCTTTAGGATGGGAGACCCCCATATATCCACCTATCCAACCTTTACTTATTCAAAGAAAGTAAATAGTTCAAATACCCAAGGGTGAAAAAATGTGTTGTTGGTTTTTAAACTAATTTTTTCCTTTGTGGGATCCAGAAATGTCTGAATAGTATCCCGCAACAATCTATTCCACATTTCAGGCTCCTTCTTTCTGCACAATGACAGGAGCTTCATCCACCTGGGAAGAGCTACCACCATCGCATGAAGCTGGGGCATTTGGGGACAGATCCCGGTCCCCTTCTTGTGTGATTGGCTGAACAAATGTAAACAATGATGAGATCATTTAGCAAATCACACAAGAGGGAAGTTAACCAATTGCAAGTCAATAATCTAGTCCTGAGTAGCTAATGCACCTGTAAGCTCATCCCAAGTAGGTCGCCTGCAGCATTCTAAGCTGAGCTGTGTGTAGGCATCATTACAAAATGATTATATATAATAAATAAAAAAAGATATAAACAATTCTATAAACCTACTATACAAAATACAAAAAAAAAAATGATATTGCTCTGTAAAGATCAGCCATTGGAGGAAATCACAGATAATACGATTAGCTCCCCTGGAAAGTTATTGATCTGCCATGGAAACGTTTGCTTTGCTAAAAATCACACTTTGCCCTTCAATTCTCTGCCCTGCTAACCATGCAAACTCCATAATAAAATAAAAAGGGTCCTATGTAACATAAAGCTTTGCCATGGATAGGATTACATTGCATCTGCAGCTTCCAAGTTCTGATCATTTGATTAAGAAGACGAGCCGCATGTAAAGCACGATGTCTCCGATAGCAGTACCTACATTCCAATATTGAGAAGAGAACAAGCTGTGAATTTCCAGCCATTAATCTGAATCAATTTATCTGATTGTTGGGAAAATGAATCAAATATAATGCTTACAGTATAACTCATCGTCACCATGATAAGACCCATGATGTGGAATATGTATGCTTCATGTAAGGTCTCACTAGGGGCACATTCACACTATGACAATTTGCTGGCCTTTACCAATGCTTCATGACTTGGTTCATATTGGTGTGCATTGTATTAGAACAAACTTTTTAACCAGCTTGTCCAATGGAAGGCAGTGCCATGCATTAGGCTGCAGTGTATTGGCAGGGTGCGCTTGGTGTGCCATTAAGAATGGAAAGTGCACAAATTCATGACTTGTGTGTTCCACACCTGCAATGACTCTGGAAGTTCTGGAAGAAACAGTCCCTGAAGAAAATTCATCTAACTCAGGCATTTATATTTTATAACTATTCTTGCTTACTACATTATAGCTCATTAGATCCTGAAGGCAAGGAGAGTGTTTTTGGCCCTCCTGTCCTCCTCTGTAGCCCTGTTAGTACCAATACTTACCACCAATCAGATAATGCTACAATCACCATACTCTGCACACCAAACGTTATACGTCCTCCTATGGGGAACTCATCTACCTGAGGGCCAATTTCCTCTTTGTGCTTACCATTTTGCACTTTCTGTCCTCTAATTTCCTCATCTTTTTTTCCTGTGTCCTTTTCTGTCTTCCATGTTCCTCTTCCTATTTTCCTATTTCTGGTATCCAAATATCTGGCCCAGTTTACATAGGAGTGTTGTCATGCACAGATAGATAGGACCACTAGGGGGCGGTATGGCTTGTATGGATTTGGTGTGAGCCCTGGGAAGGGCCAAGGTGCAGACTCCAAGCAATACCCGTGTTTTCTCCAGAGCCTCTGATAGTGAGGATGTTGCGCCGCTGGTTACTGCCAGGTTGCGGTCCTTGGGCACACCAAGGTGGGCAAAGCACGGTACCAAATCACTAAGCAGAAGGATAGTCGAGGAAGGCTGGGGGCAAGACAGGCAGCCAGCAAGAGAGGTCAGGTCACATGCCAGTGGACAATCACCAGGGATCAAAGGACAGACACTAGTGACACAGGGGCCACTGCGGGCACATGGAAAACAGGAGACACTGGAAGCGACAGGAGGTACATGTGACACAGGACAGACAGAAACACTGAAACAGCACAGGGGAGTTGGCTGGGAACCAACAGACTGGACAACGAGGGGTTAACGCAGGACCTGGACAGAGGAAACACTGAATTTAGCCACAGATGAACATGAACTAGCTCACAGAACTAGGGGCGCGAGACACATTGCACGAACACAAAATATAGTCTGTGAGTTAGCTACATAGCCAGGAATGGTCAAGAGGCTATTTCCTGATGGGCCAGTGGATTGGACGGAGTTGATAAAGCTTGGAAACAGAGGCACACCCAGCATCAGAACTGCAAGCATGCGCATGAGAGTGAAGCCCGTGCTTTAGTGAGGAACAGGTAAGTGTGACAGGTGTGGATTGTCCTACAGAACAGCATCATCTCCACCATTGGAGTAAACCTTGACGGGCCACATGTGCTGCTATTTTACTGGAAGCATTCACCATGATCCCCAAAATCCTCAAAAAAGCTGCTTATGTTGCAGCTGAGTGTCATTTTTTTTCTGAAGATTTTGCTATTTTTCTCCCAGTGATAAAACAAACCCTGAACAATCCTTTAAATGACTTGCTTGGGAGATGCCTTTAGACCGCACGCATTGTTACATAACAATACCATGTTCATGGAGAGCAATAGTGACACCTTATCACATATTTGGGATTTGTGTTTGATTTCTTAACTTTTCTATTAGGCTTGGTTTATATTGAAGGAAACAAATGTTAGCTATGGTGCCAGTTTTTTATCAAGACATATTAGGTTTGATCTGACTGGTGGAAGTAGCAGCCACAACTGATCCGAAATCTCTGCTGAAATTCAATCTGACCATGGTTCTGTTCTGCTGGATATGAACAAAGCTGTTATTGTACTGAAATTCAACATACAAAATGGGCTGTCCCATAATGCCTTAGTGTGCCAATAAATAGCTGGGAAGGAGCAGGGTATCCTAACACTTGTGCCAGCCTGGCAGGCCTCCTATTGGAAGCCGTTATTGCATGGTATACCCATAAAATCAAAGGCCTGCTGTTCTGGTTTCTAAGTTCAGTCTGGTCTTTGCTGATGCTAAAGAGATAGAAATGCAATGGGTTCTAGAAATCATAGAGGCATGAACCCCCCATTGCAGCATAATCCCTGCTGCGGGAAAACCGTCATTTCTAGTCTTGGTTGATACCTTATAGAGAGCAAAGGATTATATGAATGTATTTTATCGACACATCCAATGAAATAGCTAAGCAATGATGCAATGTCTTCTCATGAATATTGGATGTACAAAAGCTGGATGTAAAACATAAATCATGTGAACATCGGCCGTATCAGATGAAGCTGTCTCAGTAAGTATTTGCATCGCCCATATTCTGTCCTCCATCTCACATTGTCCACATTCAGGATCCCCGGCTGCAGAAAGATGTCTGTGGCATTGATAATCTTCTTCCTATCAGAAGCTGTGCTATCCATTTATTTAAACTTGGGCATTGTCTTCATCTATATGAGAAGCTGGATGAAAGGTCTGAAGCTGAACCCCAGCAGCCTAATCCACCTTGTCATGGCAGCCAATAATTTCACGATGCGTTTCTCCCGAATTCTGGATGATTTCTGTCTTTGGTTGCCAGAAATATTATGTTCCAAATATCACAGCATTATTCTGTTCATTCTGGAGTTCCACTTGTACTTTAACTATTGGCTGACAGCCTGGCTCTGTGCCTACTACTGCCTGATCATCACCAACCTCAGCCACCAACTGGTCGTCTCCATCAAGAAGAATTTTCCAACATATTTGCCTTCTTTGCTGGTCCTGACAGGAGTTGGCTCCCTGGCCATAGCTTTTCTGGTCTTCTTAAGCGAGCCTGATACTTTAATACAACATCCTATGAAAAATACACAGATTTTTAGATATATCATTGGAAATAACACTCTCTTGTACAGTGTTCTGGCCACCAGCCTTGGCTCCGGTCTTCCATTCTTTGGGATTGCCTTTTTTCTCCTGGTCACAGTCCTAGTCCTCTTGAAGCACGTCCATAATATTGGCCACACAGGTTCTAATGCTCAGGTCCATATCACTGCCATACAAACAATGGTTATGTTCTTCATAATGTCGGCCCTCTTTTTAATATGTGATTTGATTTATGACATAAAGCAGACCAAAGATCTGGTCACCATTATCAGCTGGTATGTGGTTGCATCATTGCCAACAGTGGAAGCCATCATCATCATTCATGCCAGTCCCAAACTACAGAAGATCATGCCAAGGTGGTTCTGTGCCAGGGGCAATAGGGAGGGCTGAGATGTGAAATAAGATGAAGCCTTGGGGAGAGACTGAATATTAGAGATCTAGTTCCTGTACATCTCTGGACTTCCACGTCACATTTCCATCAGTGAGGTGTGATAAATTGTAAGAAATCCTACAAAGTATTCCAAGCCAAAGAAATAAAAATCTTGCCGGATATATGCTGGTGATTTTGTGGCAGTTTGATGTCTTTTGATTAGCTTTCAGACTAAAATATTTCTGTTTCTATGGATGACAGGATTTCCCCAAATTTATCCTATGATGGCTTGCAATCAGCTAAATACTTGTGCTTCAGATTTGTCTGATTTGTCTGACTGATCTGATTTTATTGCATTATTTACTAGTTTTAACTTAGTTTGTTTGTTTTACAGTGGAGTTAGATTAGATCTTACACTTGTTTTTTAATAATTTTTGGGTGATAAATCCAGAAATGACTCCAGTTTTTTGATATCACATCCAGTTTTTACAATACCCTCCATTTTTGTAAAAAAAACATACAATATTTACATACAATGAAAAAAATGTGAAATATTAACTTGAATGTTCTGTTTATTTAAATTTCTTTTGCTCATACAAAGGATTTATTGTTACTCTATGACATAAGGTAAGCGGTTAAGGTAAAAATTTACGCTTCTAGCTTTTCCTGGAGTGTTCAGTGTTAGGACAATCCCGCCGGATGCTCCAACAATAGTCAGCCATCATATGTACATCCCATCTACCCTGATACCGTCCTTCCATGACCTTCAGATCTTGGGGGAATCATTCACCTTGCTCATCACTGACTGCACCAAGGTTTTCCGGGAAGTTAGAAAGATGGCTATGCAGAAAATGCACCTTGATGCTCATATTGCAACCAAGCATTTTGTATCTCTCCAAGAGTTTCTGGTCAATTTCTGTGTAATTATTTGCTCGTGTGTTTCCAAGAAAGTCCTTGACAATGGCTTTGTATGATAACCAAGCATTCTTTTCCACTTCTGACATTGTCCTGATGAAATGTTCATCTTTGATGAGCTGCCGAATCTGTGGACCATCAAACACACCGGCCTTTATTTTTTCAAATGTCCGGCTAGGAAATGCCAACATGAGGAACTTGGAACATTCTCCTTGAGTTGGCAAAGCTTTAACAACTGCTTCATCAGCAAATTAACTACAGTTTATGTCTCACTCACACAAATATGGTCCTACAAGGGACAGTAGGGTCTCTGGATAGTGAACACAGAGAAGGCCATCACATCAACTCACAGTATGCATTGACCTGGGCAGAGCTCCTCTCTCACAATCCATAAGGTTAATTAAGGGACAAATGTCCTAAAATGACCCCATGCTGGATTTACTAAATGCAGTGGCTTGCTCTGGAAGGGATTGATGTGGGATCCTCTATGGAGATTGCTGAACTTGTAAGTGCAGCTATTTGATTAAAAAATAAAAAAGTATCATAAGGTGTGAAATTGTTATTTCGTAATAATCATTACTTTGTGGGAATAAATAAGAGTTACTAAAGTCCCAGGACTAATAAATGGTCTGTTTTCTAAAAAAATAGTGGACCCCCCACATTTCTTTTATTAATTTGTATTTAAATAACAATAGTTGTAATACACTAATAATAGAACAATAGTAATAGTTTTATTAATGAGTCACTAACGCTAATCTGTGATGCTAATTTTAACATGTCCTGTCCCTATATCTGGAACTAATGTACAATATACAATAAGATATGTCCTGTAAAGGGCCCACTTCTGCTGTTTAAATGCACCTTACACTATAGCAATGAGACATGAAAATCAAATTCAAATAAAAGTTCAAGCGTTGTGATTTGACCATCTCTACTAATGATTATGATTGGTTCTTTTAGTGATAGGGAACTGATAAATATCATTCTCTTATTGGTAGATCATTGCTGTAAGGTAGATTGGCATTACCCCAGAAGGATGCGCCATGATGAGGATTAGTAATCTGCAGGCTGTGTGTGGGAAGGAATTGCAGACTGACAATCATGGATACCACAAAGGAGAAAATACATGGCTAGGGTAGTCTAGTGTTCAAAGATGACCCTGCCATCTGCTCAGCCCCTCACCCAATTTGCCCCAAAATAACTCTTACAGACACAACATGGAACATGTGGAACAATTTGGCTGAACCAATTTGATAAAAACAAACTTTTATTTTTATTTTACATAACATACTTATAAATAAATGAACGCCACTTACCATACCTTAACCATATATAAAACACGACTTCCCTGGCTACAGCTCCCTGGAAAGCCCTCACACCAAAACACCGAGAACCAGGAACCAAGAACCAGGCCACCTGAGTCTTTAATGATTGTTTGGCCCCCAGGTGTCAAATGCTGACTCAGGTGCCAATATCACCCCAACGCAGACCCTTCCAAGCCTAACCAAATTTTGCCGATTTCCAATTCCTTTTCCAATCAAACACCATACCAAAGATAGAACCCCTACATCCCTGTCCAGCACCACCAAGACCACTGGCTTCCAGGAAACTCGAAGCCGAATTAACACCAACTCCATGTGAAATCAAAACACCCCTCTGCAGTCATAAATCTGAAAACAAGGGTATGCAGGTGGGACAAACTTTACTCTCCCGGGCCTAATTGCCTGTGACCTTCCTCTCACCATTACACTCTTTTCTACCCCTTTTACCACCTCTCCTCTACCCCACCCATCCAATCAACAGTTTCCCCTTAACCGTCCAGCACTTTTATTAACACTTATTTATCTTGCTCCCTTGCCACCCTGTCAAGCAGTACCTGCATCTATCTCTCTTTCGGTCAGTACATAAAAAAGTATAAAATAGGAAAATAAATATACCTGCAGTGTGTAAAATAAGTCGAAATCTCTGGTATTCCACTAACCCGACTCTCTACTCTTCAATCTATTATGAATGCTGCAGCCAAACTCATCCATCCTACCCACCTACCCACCCCATACACAGCTCTTCCCCCACCTACCTACCCCATACACAGCCTCCCCACCTACCTA
>NC_092864.1:670671-673035 GCF_032062135.1 Pyxicephalus adspersus | reverse complement strand
TTGTAGTGCCTGGGGATCGCTCACTGACAGGAGGATTCCCACAGCATTATTGTCGAATGCAGCCGTGATAATCATTTAATGATTTCCTGGCCGAAATTTTGCGGACCCATCGGAACTTCGAGGAAACTTTTGCTAGAATGCCAGAGGCTCATCCCTCACCACTCACCAAACAATCCATATCCCTTCCTCCTATTGTGTACTACTTCCCCCACCTCTTAGATTGTAAGCTCTTCGGGTCCTCTCCTCCTGTGTCACTGTCTGTATCTGTCTGCCATTTACACTTTCTATTTTATGTACAGAGCTGCGGAAATCAGTTCTCTTAAAAGTAATTATAATGAGTTGGCACAACTGGAACTGAACCTATTGGTAATATTTCCAGTTTTCTCTGAGAATTACAGAACACCTACAGTACGTTACAGGGGCTCTGTTTGTTAGATTTCCCCTTCTGCTTTCCTTGTATTTATCATTTTTTTTCTGTCCCTTATATTAGTTTGCTGGCAAATTTTGAAATGTTAAATATTCTTGCTGGATGACCCAATTATACATTTATATAATCTATTGCTAAAGGTAACCTACCTCTATCCCTGCGGTGTAAATGTATTATCTGCTAGTGGTAAGTCACTTTGAACAGCTAGGACATTATGTGAAAAGTTTTCATGTTCTCCCGGTGTTTCCTCTGGGCACTCCAGCAACTGAAAAAACATACTTTAGGCCCGAATGGCTCCTCCATAAATTGTTTTTGGTACGTATGGAAAATAAAAAGCAAAGTGCAGCATGAACTGCTGGGTGTGATATGGATGTGTGAGAATCCCATTACAGGATAAAATGAACAATTTTGTTCTTCCAAAATTTAAATTTCTATTAATTGGCATTTTTAGGACACCTTAAATAAAGACATACATTTTGTCACAAAACATAGTTTACTCCAAATTTAAAACAATGAAACTTTGGAATTATATCATGAGGTCATTACATTTATCAAACACACATTGGTTACTGACATTTCGCAGCTACCTCTTCTGCTTTCTCAGGGGAACTTTTAACATTACATAGTACTACACAAACCAATCGTTACCAAATGTAAGAACAAGGCTTTTATTACTTTTAGCAAAAATGTGGAATCGGCTCCCTCAGGAAGAAGTTTCAGCAAGTTCTATAGATTGCTTTAAGAAAAAGCTGGATGATTTCTAGAAGCACAGAATATAACTGGGGATTAAGGAGTTAAAGATAACAGAGACTGCTGATCCAGGGAACATCCGATTGCCTCATGGGATCAGGAAGGATTTTTTTCCCCTGGTGAAGCAAATTGTACCCGGGGTTTTTTTTTTGCCTTCCTCTGGACGAACTATGTCTTATAGGGTTTTGTATCTGGGATATGGTTATTTCCTAAGTGGTTGGACTTGATGGACGTATGTCTTTTTTCAACCTAAACTACTGTGTGACTATGTAACAAATATATAAGGTGCCCCATCCTGACCCTCCTTGCTCACAACAAAAACCTATGTATACAATAAATTTCACACAAAGTAATATTCATTTTTCACAGAGATCTCTACATTAAAACAAGTTGCATTGTTTTATATTGGAATTTTCTATGTTTTGTATGAAAAATATATTTCTCTGATTAAGGTGCCCTAAAAGAATTTCCAATTTTGGAAGAATAAACATGTATAGTAGAGATGAGCGAGAATTCCTCTGGCATTCTCGTGGAAATTTCCTCGAACTTCCGCTGGGTCTGCGAAATTTCGGCGAACCGATTACAGGAAACCATCGGAAGATCGAGGAAATCATTATGATCCCCGGGAGTAGAGGTTAATTATGCTCTAGTCCCCCGGGATCACAGTGGATTCCCAGGGCTACATTTATTCTTGCAGCCCTGGGGATCCTTCTGTTTGCGATCCCCGGCACTAGACTTTAATTAAGCTCCAGTGCGCGGGAATCACAGTTGAACTGCAGATGAACTCTCAATAGAGTTCCTCCATTGAGAGTTCATCTGCAGTTCAGTTCCCATGGTCACCGGGCTGATAAGTGGACAAAGGGAACATGTGATAAGATGCCATTTGGTATACCTATGGTTTGGTGAGAGCCAGGAGATCATTTCAGTGAATGTACTAGTGAAAACTTCAGGATATAACAAGAAAAATAAATGTAACATAGAGTATCCTAGTCCACCATCGGCTATATGCTCAGTGGCTCATTCAGATGAAATCCCAGTGCCGGTTTTCATTACTCTACTCTCTCTTGAAGAATAGGATTATGGTGATGAACGAGGTGACAACAATGATGAAAGGTTTGAAATTGAAGAGGACTCTCTGAAAGAGAATGTTCCAAGTTCCTCGTGTTGGCATTTCCTAGCCGGTCATG
>NC_092864.1:669047-670189 GCF_032062135.1 Pyxicephalus adspersus | reverse complement strand
AAAAAAAACGTTCCCCCGTGTAATTACCCCCACCAGCTATAGTGATCAATAGATTGTAAAAATTCCATGAACCAAACATTGGTATCAGTTTGCTTCTTATCTGTCTGACCGCTCCTTTCAAGTTTCTTTCAATGGTAATTCCTCCTCCCCCACTCTCCTCCCTATTGGTGTTGCCCTAGGATCATGGATGTCTGACCGATTTCTGAATGTCAACCTGGATAAAACAGAACTCCTCATCATCCCCCCTGAATTCCAAATCCCCTCTGACATATATCTAACTGTTATAACACTGTTATTTGGCCCTGCCCTCAGGCACGTTGTCTTGGTGTCACCTTCGATTCTCCCCTCTCCCCGTTCCTATGATTTCCTGTCGGGGAGGATCTAGTAGTCTCAGTGAGAAGAATCCAGCACAGAGAATATTAATCCTTTCCATCCCGTCATTGAGGATTCTATTTGGTGTGTTAGGTGAATATTATTCCTTGTTCTTTCCTTTCCTAGTTTTCACCCACAGGGAGCCAATTTGGAAAGTTCTGGTGCTGAGTTTTATGCTGCTCTGGTTCTGAGATATAAAGATGCTGCAACTGGATTGCTATGGAGTTGTAATATAAGATAACATGACCATAACACTACAAGCTGCAGATTTTGCGAACTTGATCTTCCCATCATTTCACTTTGGGGCATTAGGCATGTAAGAAGCCCCAGATAATGGTGTGCAGAGCAGATACTGTCACATTGACCAGGTTTTCTGTACCCTCGTCCTCTCTTCTGTAAGTGTTCAGCAATAAAACTCTAAAAACTAGCTGGTGTCCATTCCCCTAACCCATTGCAAGCCAAGCAACCAGCCCAGAGTAGTTAGCTTTAAACACACTCACTACAGGGAGGCATTTCAGGCTTCAGACCAAATTTCAGGGCGCTCTTCTGTTCCCAAAAACCATCAAACCAAAGCAATCTGCAGGGTTTTCCCTCCCAGGTGATTGGAGTTATCACAGCATGACTGAAACAAAAACACAAAATTAGCCCCCTGGATCTCTCTGTATTGGCCCCACAGACCTAGACTTTGGGGGACATCCTGGACTCTCCCAGACTATGCACCTGACCACCTGGTCTCACACCATAACTCCCCCAGCATCAAGGACAGGTGC
>NC_092864.1:662190-664974 GCF_032062135.1 Pyxicephalus adspersus | reverse complement strand
CACTCCTGTGGTTCTTCCCATGACTTTGCAGTATGATGAACCTCCAACATGCAGGAATCACTTTGAACCCTGATAGCAGAATGGTGGAACCACATCCCTAGTCTAGGTATCCATCGTATAAGGTAACTTGTAATATATGAATATATTTTCATGACATAATATTTGTAATAAGTGATGAAATAGTTAAGGAATGGTGTGGTGTCATTTCATGAATAATAAATTATATGAAAACTGCATGTAAAACATAAACCATATAAACATCTTCAATACCGGATAAAGCAACCTAACCATTTGCATCCCCCATATTCTGGCCTCCGGTCATCTCACATTGTCCACATTCAGGATCCCCGGCTGCAGAAAGATGTCTGTGGCATTGATAATCCTCTTCCTATCATTAGCTGTGCTATCTATTTATTAATACTTGGGTATTGTCTTCTTCTATATGAGAAGCTGGATGAAAGGTCCAAAGCTGAACCCCAGCAGCCTAATCCACCTTTTCATGGCAGCCAATAATTTCACCATGCGTTTCTCCCGAATTCTGGATGATTTCTGTCTTTGGTTGCCACAATTGTTGGGTTCATAATTTTATATTCCTAATATTTCCACTGTACTTCATCTATTGTCTGACTGCCTGATCATTACCAACCTCAGCCACCAACCGGTTGTCTCCATCAAGAATCTTTCTGCATACTTACCTTACTTGCTATTCCTGACAGGCGTTGGGTCAGTGGCCAGAGCTTTTCTCTACCTATGGGGTGCCATGAATACTTAAGTACGATGTGCTATGAATGGGACTTTATCATTGGAAAGAACTCCACTGCCTTATCCATATTTCTGGCTGCCTTGGGTCTTCATTCATTGGGATTGTCTTAATGTTCAGAACATTGGTAATACAGGTTCTAATGGTCCGGTCCATATCACTGCCATACAAACAATGGTCATATCCTTCATAATGTGGGCGCTCTTTTTATTTGTGATTTGATTTATGACATAAAGCAGACCAAAGATCTGGTCACCGTTATCATTGTCATCGGCTGGTATGTGGTTGCATCATTCCCAACATTGGAAGCCATCATCATCATTCATGCCAGTCCCAAACTCCAGAAGATCATTCCAAGGGGGTTCCATGCCAGGCGATATATGGAAGGCTGAGATTTAAATTAGGATGAATCGTGGGAAGAAAATGAATTACAGATATCTCATTCCTGTACATCTCAAGGCTTGCAAGTCACATCAATGAGGTGTAAAAAAAAGTGAAAAAGTTCATGTTTGCTATATAGCTGGGGATTTTGTGACAATTTCAATCAGCTTTCAGACTAAATTATTTATTGCTCCTATGGATCCCATCATTACCTGATTGTCATAAAAAAGTGTTTAATTCTTTTCTATGAAATGAAAGCCATTGGTGGCTAAACATTTGTGGGTAAATGTGACCGAACGTTTCTGATTTTCTTTATTTCAAAATACTGTTTTTATTTTTGTTTTGCTGCTTGTTTTCCACACATAAAAGTATCAAATTGTGGAGCAGCCAATTACCTTTACACTACAGTTTTGCAGGTGCAAGGAAATTCCATGGAAATACTAAACTTCCTTTCACATAGCGTCCTGGGCAGGATTCACACCTAGGACTGCATAGGTGAGAGTGCCAGCCACTGTGCCATCCATGCCACCCAGCTTCTTCTATGTTCAATGAGCATTTCTTTATAATAATAATGTGATTGGACAGAAGTAATCCAACAACTAGGAGTTTGTATATGTATATGTCAGGAATGGTAGCAGGTAACTTTTAGCTGTATAAAATTGGTTTATATTAGCAGAAAAATGCACCATGCATGGTCAGCATTCTGGTCATGTTTCTCAGCAAGAACAATAATTATTATTGCAATATTCAAATTAGAAGAAGTGTTAGTACTCATATAGAGATCTGCTTAATCTTATAGAAACACCAATCCCTTATACAATCCATCTGCTGTCACATCCCAAATCATTTCCAAAGCCTGTATTGTAGATTGTATAATGTACTTACCTCCTGTGTACATATATTTGTTTCCTGATGAAGCGAATTTACATCTGAGAAACGCGTTGAATCATTCCTGATTGACACGCTACTTTCCTTGTACATCATATATCATTGCTGTATATGCCGGATATCTAGATTTATTTATTTTCTGGGGCAATTATTGTACAATGAATGGGGATTGTTGGAGGTCTGCTTTTATGTTTTCTACTATCATGCTCTTTTAAATTAGGATTCAAATAAATGTGTTTTATTATATGTTACCTGTTGGCTGCCTTAAAAAATCTCTTTGGAACTGAAAGATTCTTTTTGCTTTTTAGAGATTTGAGCTACCACACTAAGCAATGGGTTCAATGGGAGTTGTAATAAATCAAACAATTCATTTGATACCAAGGAAATACAAAGATTACTTCTCATGTTCACAACATGACCATACAAGCTGACAGTAAACATAAAGTCCAAAGGAAAATGCACATTTGGAGTAAGAAGCAGCAATCTTGGCTTTCAACAGGTTTCACCATTCAGCTTCTTCAGGGGAGGGGATTGTAGATTGCTCATTAATGATTGGATATCGGCCCACATACAGAAGCTTGCTGGAAGTACACGTTACAGTGCAGGGATGTTGGATTCACAGGAGAGCCCTCTAGTACTTGAGTTGTAACACCGCAGCGTAGAGGGTCAGCAGTAGCAGCGTCCAGGGGATTTCAGCCATGGAGCAGAGCCAATGGGAATTGTGTTCCCCAAACCCCTTGCCTGGGCTGGTAGCT
>NC_092864.1:652042-660612 GCF_032062135.1 Pyxicephalus adspersus | reverse complement strand
CTTCCTGATTGGTTGAGGAAAGCTTACCTCAGTCAATCAGAGAGCACTAGCGGTTTTGAATGGGGAGACTTGTAACCCATTTAACCTCTAGTGCCGGGGATCGTACACTGAGCTGATCAAAGAATGCAGCCGTCGCTGCATTCATTGGTCAGCACAGCCCGCTATCTTTTTTTTTTTAATTCAAGCTCTATCAGCGAATTTACACCGGCCATTCTCACTTACATTTTCAGCCAAATTCTCTGCGAGATCGACTTTTAAAAATTTGCTCGCTCATCCCTAGCAAACAGCAATGGGTAACTATTTGAATCACAAGAAAAATGTAGGTAAGCCAAAAGGTAGAGTCCTGTTTATTATCGATGGTAATGGGTTGTGTGGAAGGTGCGTGTCGCTTTTTGTTTTTTATTAGATATTTTAGTATTTTTTTTCTTCCTTGATCTTTTTCTGTCACCTGTTTGAAAAGTCAAGCAAGGTCCTGCACAATTTCGGCCTGTAATTGTCTCCATGAATTCGCAGTACTATGAACCTTCAACATGCAGGAATCACACACAGGGGAACCATCATCCCTAGTCTTGGTACCTTATAGAGGGCAATGTATTTTATGAATGTATTTTGATGACAAGAAGTAATGAAATAGTTAAGAAATAGTGCAATGTCTTCTCATGAATATTGTATGTGAAGCAATATGTAAAACATAAACCATATAAACATCTTCTATACCGGATAAAACAACCTCACTATTTGCATCGCCCATATTCTGCCCTCCGGTCATCTCCGGAATACCAGCCTGCAGAAAGATGTCTGTGGCACTGACGGTCCTCTGCCTGTTGGAAGCTGTGGTCTCTATTTATTTAAACTTGGGCATTGTCCTTATCTACACGAGAAGCTGGATGAAAGGTCTGAAGCTGAACCCCAGCAGCCTAATCCACCTTGTCATGGCAGCCAATAATTTCACTATGCGTTTCTCCCGAATTCTTGATGACTTTTGTCTTTGGTTGCCAGAAATATTTAGTACTAAATATCATAGCATCATCCTTTTTTTTCTAGCATTCCACTTGTACTTTAACTATTGGCTGACTGCCTGGCTCTGTGCCTACTACTGCCTGATCATCACCAACCTCAGCCACCAACTGGTTGTCTCCATCAAGAGGAATCTTTCTGCTTACTTGCCTTACTTGGTATTCCTGACAGGCGTTGGGTCCCTGGCCATAGCTTTTCTGTACCTATGGAGTGGGATGAATACTTCAGTACAACGCCCTATGAATGGGTCACAGATTTCTAGTTTCATCATGGGAACCAGCGTCACTTCTTCATACAGAGTCCTGGCTGCCATTCTGGGCTCGGGTCTTCCATTCATTGGGATTGTCATTTTCCTCCTGCTCACAGTCCTAGTCCTCTTGAAGCACGTCCAGAAGATTGGCCATACTGGTTCTAATGTTCAGGTCCATATCACTGCCATGAAAACAATGGTCATGTTCTTCATAGCCTCCACCATCTTTCTAATTTGTGATTTGATACATAACATAAAGCAAACTACAATCCATGTGATTGTCATCGGCTGGTATGTGGTTGCATCATTCCCAACAGTGGAAGCCATCATCATCATTCATGCCAGTCCCAAACTACAGAAGATCATGCCAAGGTGGTTCTGTGCCAGGGGGAATAGGGAGGGAGTGAATTAGGATGATTAGGGGGAGATCCCATTCCTGTACATCTCTAGGCTGGCAGTGAGGTGTAAATCATTGTGTCAATTCTCTTACAATTAGCATTTAGATAAATTGATTTCTTCGATAGAGCAGCTGATTAGAAATGGGAAAAAAATTGAGCTAAGAACTCAATGTCACATAAAAATGTTTGTGATTAAATTTCTACTCCACATTTCTCCTTTGGTTTGCAATCAGTCAAACATTTGTGATTCAATTTTTTTCTGAAAATTGCCTGATTGACAATTTCTTCCAATTTCTATATTTGAAATACTTATTTATTATTTAATAATAATAAATAATAATAATAATAAAAATAATAATAATGATATTAAATACTTATTTCACATTTATTCTTTACTGTTATGCTTAAAATTCAATTTCAGGACCCAGGAGCAGTGAAACCAGAGTGGGGAAAACACAGGGAGGACACAGAGGGGGCACAGGGAGGACATGGGGGGACACAGGAAGGACATAGGGGGGACACAGGGAGGACTCGGGGAAGACACAGGGAGGACATAGGGGGACACAGGGGGGACACAGGGAGGACACAGAGGGGGCACAGGGAAAACACAGGGAGGACATAGGGGGGACACCATTAGCTATTTGAATTCAGTTTAATTTGCCGGAGAATATACATGCCACATACATAGTCACCAATCCAGTCACATCACCCAGCAAGAATAATAATTTGTATTGGAAAATAATATAACGAAAGATTGGACATAACCAGTTCAAGGAAATCTAAAAGGTAATTTTGTGGGGGTTGGGGGGGGGGAGAAGAATTGGGAGGGGGAAACCAATAGAGAAATCAGAGGAGAAACCTGAATTAGGAGGAAACAGGAAGGAAAACACAACTAACAAAGAGAATGAATGGGAGGGGAAAGAAAAAGAGAGTACAGAAGGTAATAGAAGAAAATAATAGAAAAACAATGTGGGAAATCCAAAATGGAAACAGGAGGGGAACCCCAACAAGGCAATTGGAGAAAAACAAGTGAAGCAGAACGGTAACCCAGTAGATGAAATATAAGGGAGAAACCAATAGGAGAAACAGATTTAAAGGGGGGGAGGGGATTAATAGAGGAAATAGGTGGTGAAACCCAAGAGGAAATTTAAGTGAAAGGGAGAGAAAACCTTAAAGAGGAAATGAAGATAAATGGTGAATAGGGAAATAGAAGGGGAACCCAACTGAGAAAACAAGAGGGGGGAACCAACACATTATATAGGCTGGGGGAAACACAAATGGGAGGGGCTACAAAAAGGGGAGGAAAAGGGCAATTAGGGGAAACAGGAGGGCAAAACCAGTGGAGGAATTGGGAGGGGAAACCAGTGCTATACCTACTGAACACTGCTTTCGATTCCTATACCATAGATGTACTATAGTTTACCTGGGTCCAATGTGTTCCTGATGGGACTGCCTGTCACTTCATTTCATTTGGAGTGAATGGTTCCTTTCATGGCACCAGTAAGATTTTTCACTCGATCCTGCAGGTTTTGATATGATTCTCAACAGTATGTAAAAAGACTGAAATGTAAATCTTCAATGAGCTGGAACTGCATTCAACTTCTATTAACACATAGGTTCAAATATCCCAAGACCCCATCCAGGGACTTCATCTCCCAGGACTTCATACAAGGACTTCATCAAGAGACTATATTTCCTGGGACACCATACATGGACCTTATCCAGGGCCTTCATCTAACGGGACTCCATCCATGGACTTCATCCAGGAACTCCATTTCCTGGGATTCAATACAAGGACTTTATCAAGAGACTATATCCCTCGGACTCTATCCATAGGCCTCATCCAGGAACTCCATCTCTCGGAGCTTCATCCATGGACCTTATCCAGGGACTCCTTCTCCTGGGACTCTATCCATGGACCTCATCCAGGAACTCCATCTCAAGGGTCTACTTACAGGGACTTCTTCCAAGGACTACATCTTGCCCATAGGGTCATATAAGTAAAATATATCTTAGCTGCCTGATTCTTGTTTCTTGATTGTGTAAAAATAAAATTGTGAGCAGTGTGGTCCATATAGATTTATTGTCATGTGTTTTGTTTCTTTACATCCTGTTAATATTATCTGATAAAGGGGAACTCACATCAATGGAGAGGAGAGCCCCCCCCCCTCATAACCAGCAGCCAATGGAAACATATTTCATCAAATGATGATTGTTGGGGTCGCCATCCTAACACCCACCTCCTGTTATCATAATTTCTATGGTACCAAGGAGGGGGCAGTGCCAAAATCAGGTTTTAAAGGTAAAACTATAAAGGTAGATTAATTTGTCAAGAATTTGATGTAATCTGATGGGGTTCAGTTCCACTTTTTTCTATCCATGTTCCCTTGTTTGTAAAGTACATGTGCCTATATTAACCACCCGGGCGGTTAGCCCTTGGTTCAGGGTAAGTAAACTTGCTACTATCGTTTACCCGTGTAGCTAAAAATATAACAAGCGTTATATTGCAATCCGATTGTCATACAACATTGTATGACAATTGGATTACAACTGAAAAAAAACACTCACCTTGTCCCCGCAGCTCCTCCGGAGACGTCTTCTCTCTTGCTTCTTCTCCCGGCGAGTGCAGTGATGATCTCCGGGGATTTCCCGGTGACGTTGCTGCATGCGTCGGTGCGGGCGGAGGCAGGGTGGGAAATTCAAATAACTTTGCGTTGAACTCAATACAAAAAAGCTGTATTGAGTCCAATACAAAGAAATCTTTACATAATATATATATAATTGTAATATATATATATTATATAAGCTACTGTACAGTTACATTACATTAAACACTATTTTATTTTTTTTTTAAGATTTTTTTTTATGTTTTATAAAAGAATTTTTTATTAATAAATTTATAAACTTTTGAACATATTTTGGTGAATTATAAGTAATTATTGAGTTATTCGGTGAATTATAGCCTACAATCTAAAAAAAATTTCCATGCAAAAAATGTAACACTTTTTGCATGGAAGTTTGGAAAGAATTAGAATACCCGGCGTTCGCGTACGCGTCCCTCGGCGATTCCTGATGATGTCCGTGCGTGTGCCCGTCCATGGGGGTCGTAGCGGGAAATTCAAATATTTTGTATTGGATTCAGTACAAAGTCCTGTATCTAGTCCAATACAAAATAATAGAAAATATATTTATGTGGTTTTGTCTATAGGTATGTGACGTTGGACGGTTGGACACTAGGGAGGTGTTTTAGAAAAATATATTATTATACAGTATACCGAATTATTGCATTTTCAGTATTTTTCATTTTTGTATGTATTCTTGTTTAAGCTGATTTTTGTGTTTCTTGTTTAATTTTATTAAAAGTAATTTTTTTTTTTTACATGATTGTGTGTTTCAAACATTTTTTATATTCAGGATATCTACTAGAACCCTGTTCGGACATATTTCTGTAAGTTACAGGTCTACAATTTAAAAAAAAAATTTCATGAAAAACAGTGTACCGCTTTTGGTACAGAAATCTAGACCTCAGTGTAACGCCCAGGAGGTTAAGAAGGCCCAGCACTAACTTTACACTCAGATGTTTGAGCACATTGCCCTCTGCTGGAGGAACATGAATATACACCACCTTGACAAAGCTGACCTCACTCCTATGATTGTGACCTATAAAAAACAAACCTGCTGGCTCAGCTATCCAGACAGGTCTGGAGCATAGTGACTTTAGGAAGGTAGTGGAAGGCCTGCATGACTTGGGGAGACAGGACACAGGCAGTGGGAGGGTTATTTGTAAAAGGCCGGGAGGTTAGCACAAGGATAGAAGAGGGAGGAAAAGGTGACATAGAGGTGGGTGTAGAATAAAGGAGTTAAAAGGAAAAGAAATTGAGAAGGAGAGATCATTTCAGTGGACAGAGTGAGGGAAATTTTTTTCCATTTGGTTGAGAGTCCGGTGAGTATGCTGCAGTGAGGTCCTCGAAGGAAGTTGGTTTGGGTAGGGTTTCAATGGGGGTGGGAAATTCCGCCTTTGGTGTGGAATCTCCAAAATGTGTGTTTGAAGGATCATGGTATTGTGGTTATGTAATGGGAACTTGATTTGTGGTGATATCATTCCCGAGCTTGGCATGATGCAGCTGGGAGCATACATTTCTAGGTAGCGCAGATCCCAAAGGGGTTATTAGGGGGAACTTCAAGGCCCGGTAACTACATGAGAATGTTTGGGAAAATGGTATTTCATTTTGATTGAGTTATTTGGTTAATATGTCATGTTTGGTTTATTATTGGTGTTGTGATGTATTATTTATTGGTATTTTTATAATTTCGTTTAAATGGTTATTTATTAGTGTAATAAAAGGCCTACGGGCTATTTAAGCAAAATTTGGTGTGCTCAATTTTTTGTTGGGGTGGGGTGGGAACTGGCTGTGATTCTATGTTTGTCCTCAAGTCAAGGCACAGCACATTGACAGCAGGATATTGTTAAAGTGATACGTGATTGTAGCAAATGGTATAATTAAAAATGGGTGTGGTTACATTGTGGGTGGGGTTACAATGTGGGTGTGGTTACATTGTGGGTGTGGTTACATCTGTGGGTGTGGTCACATTATGGGTGTGGTTACATTTGTGGGTGTGGTTACATTGTGGGTGTGGATACATTATGGGTGTGGTTACATTGTGGGTGTGGTCATATGTTTTACAATATTTACATGCTGTGCACCCCTGCTAACAAATGAATACAATACATTACACGTGTAAACCAATACCAGGCAGAAATCTTCCCGCTGAGATGGATTTTTGGGACGTGAACATTTACAGAATGATGTTCAATGAGCACAACTGAACAAACTTTTTCTGAATTGTTCACATTCGAGGTGGGAGCATGGGAGCATGGCATCATCAAGTGTATAACCCGGGCGCGGGGAATCTTTAAATAACACAGAAATAATTGTTAGGATTCTACAAATATTTCACACCAACAACCTCGAATGTGAACAATTCAGACTTCTCACACTTGGGGTTTCCCCCCTTGGGCTGATAACTGTCTGCAGCCACAGAATAAATCTCACAAATCAGAGGGACCCTGCTATGTTCCTACATAGAAGTATACAGTGGTCTTCCTGATCAGTCCTCTATCAATCCCATATGGCAGATTGATGAACGATATCCTGAGATGAGAACAACATTCATCTAGGGCAGTGATGGTGAACCTTTAGAGACAGAGAGCCCAAACTGAAGCTGAACAAACAACTCATACATTACCATCTTTTGTCTGAAAAGAAAACACAATAACCGAGCTTCCAATGATACAAACAACTTTTTATTAAAGGTAAAAGTATTAGCGTGCTTTGTATTGTATTTGGCGTGCTTTTGAACAATTATTGTGTTTTTGCCTTTTGTATGCCTGCTGATATTTGTCTAACCTTGGCTCATACTGACGTTATTATTACTTGGCAGAGAATTCCACACTTTGTGTTCTGTCATTTGTCATCTTCTATCTTCTCTCGTGTGTCACACACCGGTGTCTCCATCTTACACAACTGTAAAAATCCGTCACAATGCTGGACAATTCCTTGTGGATTCCCCGATAATTTGTAGGATTTTCTAAATGAATTTTTAGATTTGGGAAATATTTCAGCAGCGCACATTGAAGGTCTTTGCAGAATCCTGCGGTTTTCTCTCCGATGATTTCATATCACAAAACATTCTTTCTGCTGTTTTCCCTGCATTGTGTTGTTCCGTACATTGTAGTGTAGAATCTGTAATAACATGAGGCCATATCGGTGAGCTGTGCATAACATAAAACTTAATATATGAAATATGACATTTTAGGGGGTATTAGCCACAGGTGTCCCCCACTTGCACCTCCAATTCTGTTTACCTGTATCTCCTCGTTCCAGAGAAATTGAGGTTTAACGTATGGAAGGCGACAGAGTAGTGGAGTATGACATTTCTAGTTTTGTGATAGGTAGGTTGCACCTCCTTGCTATGTAAGTGGCCCCGGGGGTCAATATTTTGTATGTTTAATTTCGGGCTTCTAGACACACTTACTTATAAAACAACAAACCTGATGGACAATTTTACCTAGTTTTTATAATTATGACCCCCATATTTTAAAAGTTGTTAAAGATGGGGAGATGAAATTGGGGTACTGCTAGCTATGAGGGTCCCCTGTGTACCCTGAAAATCTCAGGTTGGTAGGGCATACTGTTTAGAATATATAGAGGTTTATACTGGGAGAGATGTAAGGCTGCAGAAACATACATTCATACACAAACAGTGAAAGTGAAACTTTCCTAACGATGACATCATTGTACCACCCATTGGTATACGCCCCCTAGCAGTTATTTTTCACGGGTAGTTTTTTTTCCTAGGACACCGGCCCTTCCCATTGATAAATGGCCTCATTTCATCCAAGCCGGCTACAAACCTCTCCAGGACTCAGCCACCGGACATTATTATACATAGGTAACAATTATATGGAGCCTGAACCTCCTCTAGAAGTGCTGGAAGATTCAGAGCACAAGCCGTGATGTAATTCACCATAAACGTGACATCTTTGAGGACATTGTCACATATTTTGCTGCTTTCCCAGGCACAAAGCGCTTCTTGGTGTATAATACAATGGAACTCAATGACTTGATGTTTTGTTTCTTTAACAAAGAAATGTATGAACCCCGATGTTACCCCACCATGGAAGGTGCCCCATCACTAGTAATTGAAACCACTTTTTCTGGTCTGTTCTAGAAAGATAATTGTAAAAACTAATATACTGCGAATTATATTTCCCCAATTTACCATCAAGAACTCTTTTCTTCACCAAGGTTGGCAACACTTTTGTGGCAATGTTCCACTGACCACCAGGGGGCAATGTTCCACTGACACCAGGGGGCAATGTTCCACTGACCACCAGGGGGCAA
>NC_092864.1:644555-651248 GCF_032062135.1 Pyxicephalus adspersus | reverse complement strand
CCTAGAAGGGTGCAGACAGCAGCAAAAATAATAATATTAATAATAATAATAATAATAATAATAAATATAATTGATTTCTCACATTACAGGAATGCAGGGAGTTTTACTAAACACGTGCCAAATACATATCAATGCAGCACATTGCACACAACTTAAAGCACTATGGGTTCCCATTACTTTCAGCAGACACTTACCTTCTACCACAAGCTCTGGGTTCATCTGGTCCTGACTGTGTATAGCAGACTGATACTTTCATATTGTACTTCCAATACCTGGGAGAGATCCCCCTACCCCCCAAATTTCCACTCTCCCTCTGTACTTTCATCCTTTCAATGCTGGATCAATACACATCAGCTGACTCTTCTCCCCACAGCCTGCTATTCTGAGGGTTAACTGATGACCCCGGAGAAGGGAAATTCTGCAGCCAGCATGGGCTGACCTAGGGACAGCCAATGGGAGGCCAGCCAGGTGGGGAGTGTGTGCCCACAGACAGGCCTCTGAGTGCCCCCTCTGGCACGCGTGCCAAAGGTTCACCACCACTGATCTGGGGTGACCAATATCTGCTGTGTACAGAAGTCCCCTGATGTCATTCATCAATCTGATCAGGAATGACCACAGGAAGGCACATTGGGGTGCCGCTGACTCGTCCTCCCCTCTCCATAGAACACAAGGGTGCTGTGTGTACAGCTCTGATTTATTCATCTGGACTAAGGTGGAAAGGATCACAAAGAAGCATTTCTAGGGACAATCATCCGATGTCTGAGGCTTATAAGGAAAGTGGCAGGCTCACCTCCTCATCTTCCTATTTCTCGATGCAATGCCCTCCTCCATGCTGCTCCCCAAAGCATTGCCCTCCTCCATGCTGCTCCCCAAAGCATTGCCCTCCTCCATGCTGCTCCCCAAAGCAACGCCCTCCTCCATGCTGCTCATCGATGCAACGCCCTCCTCCATGCTGCTCATCGATGCAACGCCCTCCTCCATGCTGCTCATCGATGCAACGCCCTCCTCCATGCTGCCACACAATGAAATGTCTTACTCCATGCTTCTCCCCAGTGCAATTATTATTAATATTACCAAACAGGATTTATATAGCACCAACATATTACACAGCACTGTACAATAAATAGGGATTGCAAATGACAAATGAATACAGACACTGGAGGAGAGGACCCTGCCCCGAAGAGCTTACAATCTAGTAGGTGGGGGAATTTCACACACAATAGGATGGGAGATATGTAGTGGTGGGAAGTAATGAGGGTTTAGCAGACAGAAGAAGATGGGTAGGCAAGTTTGAAAAAATGGGTTTTGAGCGCTCTTTTAAATGAGCAGAAAGTAGGAGCAAGCCGAATAGGTCGAGGAAGACCATTCCAGAGAGTTGGCGCAGCTCTAGAGAAGTCTTGAATCCGTGCGTGTGATGAGGTTATGAGTGAGGAAGTCATTAGTAGGTCATTGGAGGAGCGGAGAGAGCGGCAGGGGGAGTATTTTTTAACCATGTCAGAGATGTAAGTGGGACAATAACTGTGGAGGGATTTGAAGGCAAAGCACAGGAGCTTAAATTTGATTCTAAGGTGAAATGGAAGCCAATGGAGAGAACTACAAAGAGATGCAGCGGAAGAGGAGCGGAGCGAAGGATGGATGAGTCTGGCTGCAGCATTCATAATAGATTGTAGAGGAGAGAGTCGGGTTAGTGGAATACCAGAGAGGAGGAGGTTACAGTAGTCCAGACGGGAGATAAGAGCGTGTACAAGGAGTTTGGTGGTCTCAGGGGACAGGTGGGGCGGATTTTTTAGATGTTGCACTGGTGAAAGTGACAAGATCTGGAAATGTTCTGAATATGGGGGGTAAATGAGAGGGCAGAATCAAAGGTGACACCCCAGACAACGTGCCTAAGGGGCAATGCCCTCCTCCATGCTGCTCCTCGATGCAATACCCTCCCTCACAATTCTCACAGTTGAACCTATCTCACCCAGAGTGAACTTCCTAAGCTGTCAGAAGATGAGGCCGATAGTCCTGAACAGCCTTTGACTGTGGAGGAATTACAAAAAGGCATTTCTCAGCTAAAAGCAGGGAAAAGCCCGGCCCTGATGGCTTTACTACTACTGTACTATGAAACCTTTGCTGCTACACATTTGTTACCGGCTCTGAACAATGTGGCCACAGGTTCGCCTGTTTCCAACACTTGGTCAGAGGCATAAATTACTGTGCTCCCTAAAGTGGGTAGGGACCCCCGTTATTGCTCCAATTACGGACCAATATCACTTTTAAATGTGGACATTAAGTTGCTAGCCAAATTACTGAGTAATACGATAGTTTTGTCTATCTCTAATTGGATTGGTTTGGATCAAGTAGGTTTTCTCCCGAAACTACCAAAGTCCTGAATTTATTATTCTGGGCACGCTCTAGGCATGTTAAAGGTAGGCTCCTGTCCATGAATGCTGAAAAAGCGTTCAACAGAGTGGCCTGGGACTAAATGTTTGAGGTTCTGAAGTTCATCGGTCTCAAGGGACATTTGCCTTCCTGGCTCCACTCCTTGTATTGCTCACCCAGAGCTAAAATTAGATTGAATGGAATTTTTTCCCGTGCAATTGGGATCAGTACTGGAACCAAGCAAGGATGCCCGTTGTCACCCTTGTTGTTTATTCTAACCCTGGAGCCATTTATCAGGATGATTAATGCAAATGAAGATATTAGGGGGTTCGCTATAGGCAACAGGGAATATAAAACAGCGGCATATGCCGGTGATCTGATGTTTTTCCTAACACAACCACAAACATCGGTACCGAGTCTACTCCGGGATCCGGATAGATTCAAGCAGATCTCCAACTTCAAAGTGAACTACATTTCAAGTGAAATCCGCGGCTTTGAATATTGCCTCAGCAAACAATATGTGAAATTCAACAAACCTGGGAACAAACTGGCCTCCAATATATTTTCCCCAGATAAATTACAGAATTCTATGACAAAAACTTTATCCCTCTACTTCAATCAATCAGGGATAATTTGCAATGCTGGAGAGGAAAACCTTTTTCATGGTTTGGCAGGGCTGCTATTGTTCAGATGAATGTACTCCCCCGCCTCTTGTACATTTTCAGGGATATACTGAATAAAGTCCCAACTTCTTTTTTTCACAAATTGCAAGCTCTGCTGACCAATTTTTTGTCGTTAGGGCGTCCTCCAAGGATCCGGTACTCCATTGCGACAACAGCAGAAATACAGGGTGGCATGGGGTTTCCTAATTTATTGATGTGCCATTGGCCTTGCTAGGATCCTAGATTGGTGTTGTCATGCTAAATACAAGGATTGGGTACAGTTGGAAACCACCATTGGCGGAGTGCCATTAGCCACAGCTGCTTGGTTGGAATCCCACTGTTTACCTCCACTGGCCAAATCCCACTCTACTGTGGGAGCCACATTGGTGATTCTTGGGAAATTATTGCCCAGAAAGGATGTGGCCACCATTCCTGGTCTCCTGACCCCTCTACTAGGTAACCCTGATTTTAAGCCAGGTCTGGAAAGCATTTTTTTGAGGGTGGATGTCAGAGAAGCTACCAAATATTGGGAATTTTGTCATAAATGGGAAGTTGCTGGATAGAACAGACTTACGGGGTCTGACGAGAGAGGGACAAGTATTTCCATGGTGGGCATATCTGCAGATCAAACACTGCATTAATACCCTGGATTCTAGGGTCAAGCTACCCACACGACCTACGCTTTTTGAGATATATTGCGCTAAAGCTACTCCTCTTCCACACACATAATGTACGCTTACCTAAATTGACTCCAGACTGTGCCCGAAGATTTGGACAGAAATGGGAACAGGAGCTTAATACCCATTTTACAGACGAGCAATGGGAGAGGGCTTGTTTCAGGCTTTCTGCCACCCTAACATACGGGAATTATCAGAGACAGGGGGTCACCATACCGAGTATTGGGGTCTACTGGAGGATTCCTCTGATGGGGCAGTCCAGGTCCGGCTGGATAAATTGGTGGCAGCCGCACCAAGACCCCCATACCATGGGCACAAGAAAGAGCCACTAACAGGCCAGAGACACACAATACACACCTCTGCCAGGCACTGGGAGTGGCACACAATACACACCTCTGCCAGGCACTGGGAGTGGCACACAATACACACCTCTGCCAGGCGCTGGGAGTGGCACACAATACACACCTCTGCCAGGGCAGGAGGAAAGGATCCTCCAAAGATCTGGAGCAGAAACAACTCCATGGCACCCATAGCCTGGGTAAGGCAGAGAGATTCACCATTCTGAGAGCAAGAACATTAAATAATGACGATGCATCACCACAAAGTATACAATCTGAGCACAGCTGCTGCTTTGTTTTGTAGTTCTACAACATCATTTATTATAGATCCGGGGTGAACAGTGGGAGGAATCATATTAGTTATGTGGCTGGAGATGCAACATTTTGGGCCGGAGACACAGAAACCAACACGGTGCATGCCAGAGACACTCACAACAATGCGGGCCGGAGATACACACAACAGCACCCCAACCTGCAATATCCACAGTGCAGAGGGAATCGATGGAACCAATTGAAGCAAATCCCTTATTATTCCAGCAGAGAATTGAAACCTACATCTTCCGGGGTGTTTAGTATACACATATGGAGTACAGTTTGTCATGACGCAGATTGCATTATACACATAATAAGCAGAACTGATAAAAGTGTGAGCTGCAGAGTAAATGTATGATCCGGCCATATCCAAAGACTCAACTTCCACACAGTACAACTACAATATTGTGACATCTGACAGTTCCTAGGAATTGCAGCAGTAGATATGCAAAGCAGAAAACCATTAACACCTAAATGTCTGCATCATCCTTACTAGAGGTGCACAGAGGAGTAAAATTCTGATACTAATTGAATCTGCCCGTGTTGGTGGAGAAATTCAGCCTGATTCATATGAACTCATATTTGTCATGTTATACCCGTCAGTGATGGCTCAGCCAGTCTGTCCACCTATCACATGCATAGTATTGTCTAATAGGAACAAGAATTGGTCAGATTTCATACTAACTGAGACTGAATCCAATCTGGACTGTCCAACCACCATTGGCCCTTATCATACCGGAACACAAAGATGTAACTGAGGAGATGATGCAAAAGTCACAAAACAACATTTAAGGGTCTGTAAGGTATAGTCACAATTGTGGTTATCAGCTGCCTGTCTTATTTTGGAAAGAATTGTGACTTATAATAAAGCAACAACTTTTATTTTCACCAAGTCCCACTCATACAATGCATCACTTCCCTGCCCATTATGCTGATTCCCTACCGGTAATACTTTGATCTACTAAACTAGAATGGCACTCCACTGGATGGAAACAATTGCTAAGATCTAGGTAGGTGTCCAATTCTATCCATTTATTTGGAAAGCTGATGGGTAATATTATAAAAAATGTACAGATCTGTATGCGGTCTAACAGCACCCTGAATGGAATTTTGTGGGATTACAACATAAAATATGAGGATGAAACAGTGAGACAGTCATATGCAGCTTCATCACTACTTGTCACTTCTCCATCTACCACCAATGCTCTACGTACTATCCCCTCTCCATCTGCCATCACCTTCCTACCTACCAAAACCATAACCTCTCCACCTACCATCACCATCTACCACTATCACTATACCTTCAGTCACCATTACCTCTCAACTTACCATAACCACTCTACTTACTATCACTCTTACCTCTCCATCTACCATCATCTGTCCACCCATCATCACCATTACTTCTCCATCTACCATCACCATTCTACCTACTATCACTTCTCCACCCACTATCACCATTACCTCCCTACCTACCAACACCATTACCTCTCCACTTACCATTCCCAACACCTCAGATACAGCAGTACAATCCAGAGAGATCTTCAATATATCCCCCACTCTCTCCAATGGGGATAAATATAATAATGGTGATTGCACTGCTGATGCTTATGTCTATAGATATGGATAATGCTAGAGATTCCTCTTTTACAGTGGGCTTCACCTGATGGTTTAATCAGACAAATCCATTCTCCAAGTGTGGGGTTTCTGCTGGGCTGTCTCATGGTGTTTTGGGAATGTTTTACTATCTCTTAAATTCATATTTGCTAAACAAAGACACTGTAAAGACATAAAAGAGTTCAAAATCATAGAAAGTTTGCATACAAATGACAAAAATCATCACTGTTCTCGGTTAGGACAGGTTCCTCGGCTGCTTCAGCTAGTGACAGTAGTGGTGGTGTTGGTGGAGGTAGGGGTAATGCTGATGGTAGTAGTGGAAATGGTGGTAGTGGTGGGGCTGGTGGAAATGGAGGGGCTGATGGTGGTAGTAGTGGAGGTGATGGTGGTGGTAGTGGTGGGGCCGATGGTGGTGGTAGTGGTGTTGCTGGTGGTAGTGGTAGGGCTGATGGAGGTGATTTTGGTGGTTGTGGTGGGGATGATGGTGGTAGTAGTGGGGCTCATGGTGGTAGTGGTGGGGCTGATAGTGATGGTGTTGATGGTAGTAGTGGTAGGGCTGATGGTGGCAATGTTGGTGGTGGTAGTGGTGGAGCTGATAGAGGTAGTAGTTGGGCTCATGGTGGTAGGTTGATGGGGGTAGTGGTGAAGCTGATGGTGATGGTAGTGGTGAGGCTGATAGTGGTGGGGTTGATGGGGGTAGTGGTGGGGCTGATGGTGGTGGTG
>NC_092864.1:631256-644221 GCF_032062135.1 Pyxicephalus adspersus | reverse complement strand
TAATGAGACTGATGTTGGTAGTGTAGTACTAAAAACCAGAGCTTTTATAACAGCAGATAAACAAGAAGTACCTGTGTCAAATATTTGGAATATTCTAGGTGAGGGTCAAAAAATGATGATGATAGTGAATGTCGTCTAGAGAATATTTAAATAATGATTTGGAATTCCCTTTTTATTAGGGGAAAAAAACAAACCTATGTTCTTCATCCTCAAACTCCTGACATTCCAAGTAATCATAAATAAACATAAATAACAAGCGCTTACCCAATTGGAGACATTCCTTGTCAATATGAAGGTATTTACAGAGGTGGCTACACTGAGAGAGGGGGCAAGTCATCCCATTAATTTGGTGCCTAGGATATGAGATGGACTCCAGGAAGAGGTGCAAATAAGAGGCTCCCTGCACTGATGGTAAATACTGAAGTTCTCAGTTTGGACTTCTGAGATGTGAGTGTGGAATCAATTAAAAACACATTTTATTAAAATTAAAGGTCTACGGGGCCTAAAACAATTAGGTGTTTCATCCACTAAAGATCTTATACATGGACTAGTATTCCCGAATCTGGAACATGGTAAAACACGTTAACCTTCTATTACACTATTAGTAACTTGTATCATCGTCTTGGGAGAAGTAATAAAATGGAGATATCACTCCTCAAACACTCAACTCACCAGTGATTGTGAATGGTCCCATCTACACCATGCCTAGTATTAGAGAACAGTATTGGTTTCCACTGCCCTGTGGAAGATGTCTCAATAGTTCATTACACTTCAAAGTAAGTTACAAAACACACTAATAAATGACATTCACTATTGTGTGTTCAATGAAAGTCAGTCAGACTGTCGCCATGATAAGTTCCTATGGTTTCAGATTTCATTCATCTCACTATACTAACAGAGGTAGCCATGAAATTGAATATTGTGAACATATCATTTACATCTCTCTCCTCAACATCTCTCTGTACTAAATCAATGTAATTATAAATTTCTTCCCTTATCACTGACCGATCGGCACAGACAACCCTCTCCGACAACCTAACCCAACAAGAATGTGGTTGGTCCCAGATATAATTAGACTTGTTTCTATCTTTTTCAACTTGGTGTCTGGTGTGACTCTGAATTCTTATATTGTCATGGTGTATGTCGCGGAATGGGGGAAGAGAAGAGGCTTAAATGTGTGTGATAAAATCGTCCTATTATTGGCCCTCACCGGGATCACCTACCAATGTTCTTGTACCACTGATGGTCTGAGATTCTATTTTGGCTCCCACTCACCATATGGCAGAAAACATAACATGTACACCTTCGTTCTTCACATCTTTGTG
Organism: Pyxicephalus adspersus; assembly: GCF_032062135.1. NCBI lineage: Eukaryota > Metazoa > Chordata > Amphibia > Anura > Pyxicephalidae > Pyxicephalus > Pyxicephalus adspersus. Next base: position 642,896 of record NC_092864.1, on the reverse strand, counting down.
ATATATGAGATCCTTTGGGACACGGCTTGGCTTTCCACCTATTACTGCCTGAAACTGGTGAAGTGTTCCCATCCGATATTCCTTCACTTACAGAGAAGATTGTCCTCTTCTATTGTGCAGCTCCTCATCATCTCCTTGGTGGGATTATTCATCTTAACTCTTCCACTTCTTTGGACTTTACATTTTCACTACAAAAACACAACAAATGGAATTCATCATTACATAGAAATAGACGTCCAATATGTTCCCCTCTATATGGTGATTGGTGCTCTTCTCCCATTTCTAATGAGCTTCATCTGCATTGGGCTCAGTGTAAAGTCTCTCCTGAATCATGTTCAACAGATCCGTCAGAATTCTTCTCAGTTCAGCTCATCACCACAACTAGAGGGTCACCTCCAGGCAGCCAGGACCATGATCCTTCAGGTTTGCCTTTGCTTGGTTCTGTACCTGGCGGCCTTTATCACGTTCATCCTCTCCCCATACATAGGAGTTGCTGTAAAAGTATTTTTATACATAATTATTACAAGCTACCCTTCTGTTCAAGCTGTCATTTTAATCCAAGGGAACCCCAAATTAGGAATCAGACCACCAACTCGTGATACAACTATAAACTGCAAATAATGTACCTTACCTTCTGTAGAAAGTTTACTTCAAGGTTGGCAAATTCATTGTTTAGGTTTTGAATAGTGGGGAAGGTTTAGAGCCTCTGATAAGTTTATATTCCAATCGGTGACCCCATTGGGGATATTTACCCCTCCATATGTAGTGGTTTCCATTATTATTTAAATCAAAGCCAAGACAAGTTCCAAGTCTATAGCGTTGTCCCCAGCACAAAAGCAAAGGGAAAGTCTTCTGATGATTTTGGAGACAACTATCTAAAAAAGTATTTGCAATGGCTTTGGATTTAATTTTCTTTAACTTCCTGTGTTGCATCTCTGGGACAGAACATGAACAAAAATTCCTCCAAAGCTACACAAACAACAAAAAGTACACTGATTGGGGGTTTTAACCCATCCTTTCATTGTTACACATTCAGGTAAAGCTTCTTAAGTATCTAATATACGGTATGTACAGCTAATTAAATTGTGAGAATGCATGGGTCAGTTTTATCAATTTGTAAAACAGAACAAAACTTTTTGATGATGACATTGGGCTAACCCAAAGATTTGGCTGACACATACAGAGACATTAAAGAAGAAATCTTCCACTAAACAGTTGAATGGGAAAATAATTGTGATAGTGTCCCTTCCCAAATGCCCTCATTAGGTGCATAGTATTTGAAGGGTGACCCCCTAGCAGTTCCTGTTGGCCCATGTACCTTGAGGTATACAGGTCTCCCGCCCATCACTAGTCAGAGATTATAAAGATTTTCAGATAGATTTAGGCTATATTTTATTCTTTCTCTATCTTCTATATACCATAGCTAAAAGGAGAAGGGAATACTTTGCTTTCTTTCCAGAGGAGGACATGATAGTAATATATAGGAATCCATTGGATATCGTGGGAGGTTTCCTGTCCCTCATAAAGAGGTCCTCCCTTGGATCCTAACTGATTGGGGTTGTGACAAACTTTCCACCATTAAACATAAATGTAAAAAGCTTAATCTTCCACTGTGTTCAATGAATAATAATATTCAGCCATTCAGATTGTCTCCATGGTTCTATAATCTCATATTTCATATATTTCTCTATACCAGTGCAGATGTTATGGATATTTGCATGTCTCTCCTTTTTCATCAATAATCAGAATCAGAAATATCTGCTTTGATACTGATCAGCTCAGACAAACCTCTCCAACATCAAATCCAGCAAGAATGTGGCTGCTCCTACAAATATTTACACTTGTCTCTATTTTTTTCAGCTTGGTGTCCGACTGTGAATTCTTACATTGCCACTGCGTATGTCCCTGAATGGGGGAAGAGAAGAGGATTAAATATGTGTGATAAAATCATCCTCTTTGGCCCCTACCGGGATCACCTACCAATGTTCCTGTGTCTTTGAAGGTCTGAAAGTCTATTTTGGCTTTTACTCTCCATATGGCAGAAGACATAACATGTACTCTTCATGTCTTTGTGATGTATGAGATCCTTTGGGACACGGCTTGGCTTTCCACCTATTACTGCCTGAAACTGGTGACGTGTTCCCATCCTATATTCCTTCACTTACAGAGAAGATTGCCCTCTTCCATTGCTCCTCATCATCTCCTTTCTGGGATTATTCATCATAACTCTTCCACTTCTTTGGACTTTACAATTTAATTACAGAAACACAACCAGTGGTCCATTTCAAATTCTCCATTATATTCACATAGATGTCCGATATGTTCCCCTCTATATGGTGATTGGTACTCTTCTCCCATTTCTAATCAGCTTCATCTGCATTGATGCCTTGTATTTTGCATTTCATCGCACTTCATATATTATAGACAAGGGAATGGATAATCAGTCTTGTGCCATGTCCTGTATCAAAGATACATCCTTCAAAACATCATTTATTACATGTGTTTAAAAGGAAAAGAAAGATAATTTGCATGTAAACATACACAATGTGAAATTATAATTATTGATTCTAAAGGTTTCGCAGGGTTTTGGTTCCTCAGAAGTGAAGAGACAGGGTATCTAATCTCACAATGCTTTATCCAATGATCCACCATTTATTCTATGGTATAGGATTTGAGATTGGATACATCGTCTCATCTGTCTTGAGGCAAAACCCTGCGAAACGCGTTGAATCATTGCTGAGACTCTAACATTCATTGTGTATGTTTAAATGCAAACTGTCTTTCTTTTCCTTTTTAATAAAAGTATTACATTATGTTTTTATAAATCATAAAATATTGGTGGACATGATTCAATGGTAGCTGCCTTAAAAGTGGACTTTGAAAACAAAAGGAGTTAAATCCTTATAGTAAGCACAAACTGTAAGTAAACGTTTAAAACTCCTTGTGAACAAACAAACGTTGTAACTCGGGAAATGAGTGCTAGCAAGGTGGAAGGTTTGGTTCAGTGCACTGTCTGCAATATGTATGCACAAATGGGGTAAAAGCTCCGAGGTGAATACCTAGGTGAATACCGCTGTGACAGATGTGATAAAGTCGCCTTTCTGGTATCTCGCATTGGAGAGCTCGAGAAGGGCATTCCAACACTGAAATCACTGGATCACCTTGAGAGGGGCCCCTAATCACTGAGCAGGCAGGTAATGGCTTAGATGTGGAGGGTGGAGAGGTTAGTCAGGATGAACATGTAGGGAGTTGGGTTAATGTAACTAGAGGGAGTGGTAGGGGCGCCCAGAAAAGGAAGGCCAGCCCTGGGTTTGAGCACCCCAACATGTTTGCAAAGTTATGTGAAGATGTGCAGGTGGCAGTCCCTGTGGTGGCAACTCTAGCTGTCACTGCTACCCCTAACAGCCGGGAGAGCAGCACATCTAGTAGTGGTGAAGAGGGAAACACAGGATGGAAAACAATTGGTAGTCATAGGGGATTCTATCATCAGGAGGACAGATAAAATAGTTTGTCGAATCCCTTGGTTTGCTGTCTCCCTGGTGCCAGCGTTCAGCATGTGCTGGACAAATTACTGGGAGAGGCTGGACAGGACCCGGCTGTCTTAGTCCATATTGGAACCAATGACATTATAGATGGAAGATGGAGGATCCTTAAAAATCAGTTTAGGGAATTAGGGTTCAAGCTGAAGAAAAGGACCTCCAAGGCTATGTTCTCTGGAGGCAGCTAAACGCATGGCTTAAGTCCTGGTGTAGAAGGGAAGGGTTTGGGTTCATGGAGCACTGGGCTGACTTTACATTGGGGTACAACCTGTATGCACCTAAATTACCTAAAAGGGGTCTGCTGTGCTAGGGGAAAGATTTAGGGGAATGGTGGAGGGAAACTATGACAGAGGGGGGTGGGACAGGTAAATAGGGTGGCTGGAAGGTTAGTCAGGGGTCAGACACTTGTGGAGGGTGGATTGGGCATAGTTGGGGGTGGGGATATGGATAATTGTAAGGAGTTTCCCATGTTACAAACGTGTAAATGTGAAGATTTACAGAGTTCAGCATTGATTTATAATATTTCAGTTTTAATAGTTGTGTGTGTTGATTGATTTTTTGTTATGATATATTTTGGTATTATATACATGTTATTATATATTCATTTTACAGCTCGGTATCATTTTTTCGGGGGAGGGTCTGTGTGTGTATTCTCCTGGTCCAATGGTGGCTCTGTCTCCAGAATATTCATTGTGTGTTGTTTCCCCTTATAGATGAATATTACTAATAAATATCTAATTATTTATGTCTGGTTGTCTCTTTCTCTGGTTTTCTGATTCTAATATGTCGAGAATGATTTAGGGTTCCTTTTATAAACAGTGAATCTGACATTCACCCACCATTCTATGATGAAAAAATAATCACTACCCTTGAAGATTCCCTACCAGAGAATGTTGGGTGAATATCAGGTTTCTTATCCTCCCAGAGATTTGAACACATTGTAGTAAATCTCTGTTATCTCACCTTCCCTGAATACAAATCCGCAATGGCATCTCTGTGTAATAAATATCTATGGAAACAGATCCATAAAGCAGATTTGTGACTTCTCCTTTGTGAGTGTTGTTTGTATTCTAAATTTCAGAAATGGAAAAATAAAAACTATTTTCTCTGCAACAAATGCCAATTCTCTGTTCTGTCTCTGCCACTGGTACAAAAGGATTCCCGGTGACCTGCCAGCAATTCTCCGCTCAGTTCTCCCGAGTAGAACTACAAAGTTCCTCCCCTCTCCTCATCTTTCTAATCTGAGTGGGGGAGTTCCTGAATCCCTGAATACCACCCTCCTGTGTATATGATATGCTGAAGGTAAGTGGACTCCCCTAACAATGCATTTAGGTGTCCCCAGTGAAGGGTCCTGGTAATCCCCCATCATACAAAGACATTATAGACAATTGTGTTCTTCCAGCCTTGTGGTTTGGTGAGAACCCTTTTCTGCCCCACCCCCCATGACTGTGCCCGGGGGTACAGTTCCATAAAGACATGGGGTCACCTGTATGGTATGGAGGAAGTCGAGTGTCCTGCACGGAGCCCTGACCTCATTCCTACTGAACACCTTTCGGGTGAATTGGAATGGTGAGCCAGATCTACTCATTCACCATCAGTGCCTGACCTCACCAAATAGGAGCAAATTCCCACCAATGGTACCTGACCTCAGCAATGGGTCAAATTCCCACCATCATTACTTGTTCTCACCAATAGGGCAAATCCCCACCATCAGTACCTGACCTCACCAATAGGGGACAAATCACCACCATCCGTACCTGGCCTCACCAATAGGGGGGCAAACCCCCATCATCAGTTCGTGACTTCACCAAGAAGGGGCAAATATCCCCCATCAGTACCTGGCCTCAGCAATGAGGCAAATCCCTACCATCAGTACCTGGCGTCACCAATAGGGGGCAAATCCCCACCATCAGTACCTGACCTCACCAATAGGGGGCAAATCCCCACCATCAGTACCTGACCTCACCAATAGGGGGCAAATCCCCACCATCAGTACCTGACCTCACCCTACTAATTGCCTTTGGGATGAAATGGAATAGTGAGCCAGGTCTTCTCATCCAACATCTGCTCCTGACCTTACCAATAGGGGGCAAATCCCCACAATCAGTGCCTGACCCCACCAATGGGGCAAATCCCCACCATCAGTACCTGACCTCCAAAATCTTGTGGAACCTCCCCAGAAGAGTGAAGGATGTGATTAGGGTGTAACTCCATATAATTTTAGAATGAAGATAATAGAAGTGGGACTTTTTGGCCATCCATAAACATAAACCTAATAAGTTTTAGACAAACTATAAACTTCATTTAACACAAAACTGATGCAATGTTTATAAAATGCAATGTATACAATGTACATTTTAGATTCCTTGAACATAGTGTAAAGTACATTTCTATGATAGGAATATAGTTCCCTTAGGAATAAGGGCCCTCAGCCCGCACATTTTACAAATAGGGAACCTTAATACACCCTTAAAGTCACTCAATCTGTTAGCAATGAACCAACATATTGTGTGTGCTGTGTTGGTTTACAACTCGTTTCACAGATTAATGTCATCCACTCCTTCAGGAATGGGGACACATGGTAGTACGGTCTTATAAGAACTCATGTTGGTAAACAGTCCTAGTCCTCGCCATGACATCACCCATCATAAAGCTGTCAATCAAACTAAGAACAAAATGACTCTAGATTGGTTTCGGGAATATGTGGTGCAATGTCAAAGATGTGCGTCTGATAGGAGGAGCAGCAGGAGGTTAGACGGTAACATCTACACCACCTGTCCATAGACTCTGTTAACAATACTGTATATGACTATAGGGGGGACATTAGACAGATGACACAGATGACTGTGGACTTTGTAAAGTGCTGCGTTATATGTTGGTGCTATATAAATAATATAAATAACATATTCTGCAGTTTTGTAAATATTGCAGTTTACTAGTTGAGTAGTTGGACCTTTACATAATTGTGCCATCTCTGTCTTGGAAGCAGATTGTGACATTATCGGGGGTGATCTCTATGGGAGGGAGTACCTGGAAGTGTTGCACATCACTCAGCACTTAGATTTAACCGATGAGGAGATTTGCTTCATCACATCCATCACATGAGAGGTGACAACAGATTGCAGTATCATATCTATGGATGACGTGTAATCGAGAGCCTGGAGATATTTGCATGGACCGGCAGACTCTGTGTAATCCTATTACTGACATTCAGACATTCATACATTGAGAGGACGATGGAGCTGGTGAAGGCCATCCTCATCTTTATCTGTATTTCAGAAACCACGGTGTCCTTCTTCCTAAACTCATGCATTGCCCTTATCCACATCAAATTCCCCAGGGATGGGGTGAGGATGAACCCTTCTGATCTCATCCAGCTGGTCATGGCAGTGACTAATATTACCATGCGAGGAATCATGTTCATTAACAACATTCATGTTTGGCTCCCAATTTATGATCAGCTGAACATCTTTCATACCGTGGTCATCCTTGCTCCTTTCCATTGGTACTTCAACTTTTGGCTGATTGCTTGGCTGAGTACCCATTACTGCACCACCATCACCAACCTCAATCATCAGATCTTTGTCTGGATGAAGAAGAACATCCCCCCCCTACCTTCCTCATCTCCTTACATTATCCGCTCTGGCGTCTCTTGTCATTGCTCTGATGGCCTTCTGTGGTCTTCATATCTGGATCTCCTCCACCCAGAACTCCACTTCCTCTGAAATTAAAATGTCCATACAAGGCTTCAATTTCATCATCTTGGCCTGTGCAAACATCTGTGTGTCCTTCTCCATCATCCTGGTCTCCTTAGTGACCACCGTGTTCTCTTTATTGAAGCATGTCTGGAATATGAAGCAGGGTGTCTCAGGAATTAGTCGCCCCAATGTCAATGCTCAGGTCAGAGCCGTGAGGACAATGATTTTGCTGCTTCTCCTTGCTGCCATCATCAGCACAGCATATCTCCTCATTTTCCTGCCTCGCCCTGACTTCCATCAATCTGTATATAAGTTTGCCTGGTTAGTATTGGATTTTTATTCATTGCTCGAAGCTTCCATCATTATCCAGTCCAGTCCAAAGCTGAGGAAGAAGCTTCTATGGATGATCTGAGGGAGGAAGTTGGTGGGGAATGATGACTTAGACCTCACTATAAGAATAACGAGACATTGATAGAAACATAGCTTGAGATGTGGAGGTGTCACCTAACCCTCTGAACTAATAATGAAATATCTTGTATTGGCTGCCATACATGGGGCTGGAGAACCAGGCATCATACTGAGTATATTATGATGTGATCCCCAAATTGCCTGAAGTTAGGTTTATCTATTTATATACAGAAAACAAATACCTGAAAATGTTCTCTGCTTGTTCCATGTGTACAATTTACTCCATGATATGTGACAGATTCAAATGTTCTTATTTGTTTCCCTCCGCAATGAAATCTGATAATGTTTTGCATTGATCATTTATCTCTCATACCATTATTTGGCCTCAGTGATTCTCTGCTGTAGATGTTGGAGTGTCTGGGCTGGTGCATAGAGATGTCCTCAGCTGGTTGTCTACTCAATAATCTATAATAAGTAGAATTCGCAATGATAATAGAAATATAATGAAGCCAGTATGTCAATACTGCCCATCAATGTACACTATACAGCCAAACATAAGTCAACCACCCTCCAAATAATGGGGTTCAGATGTCCCCAGTGAGGGATACTGGTAATCCTCCATCATACAAAGACTATGCAGAAAAATGTGCTCTTCCAGACCTGTGTACACAGTTTGGTGAAGGCCCTTTTCTGTTCCCCCCATGACTGTGCCCTGGGCTACAAAGCCAGCTCCATAAAACATGGTGTCACCAGTTTGGTGTGGAGGAACTTGCATGTCCTGCACAGAGCCCTGACCTCACCCTACTGAACACCTTTGGGATGAATTGGAATGGTGATACAGGTCTTCTAACCCAACATCAATGACTGACCTCATCAATAGAGGGCAAATCCCCTCCATCAGTACCTGACTTCACCAATGGAGCAAATCCCCACCATCAGTACCTGACCTCACAAATGGGCACAATTTAGCCAGGGAACTCTCCAAGATACCATGGTTTTGGGATGGAAAGTTGATCAAGCTCATGCAGTTGGTCATGGTGTCACCAGATTGGTGTGGAGGAATTTGAGTGTCCTGCACAGAGCTCTGTCCTTAATCCTACTGAACACCTTTGGGATACATTAAAAAGACTTCCCAGAAGAATGAAGGCTGTTGGGGGACTTTATTTTAATGTCCATCATCTTGGAATTGTATGTTGATATTGTGATAGTCCAGTATCCACAAACACAGACAGAGGGAAAGGTACAGTTCAAGCACCCTGATCACTGGCTTGATGTAGACATAGCACATGGTTAGCATTGGAGGTAAAACCCTGGCACGTGGTTAGCACAGGAGGTACAACCTCGGTACTTGGTTAGCACAAGAGGGGAGGTGCAACCCTGGTTCATGGTTAGCATAGGTAGAGTCCTGTCACATAGCACAAGAGGTACAACCCTGGCACATGGTTAGCACAGTGTCACCTTGCTGCAAGGCAGGATGGTGGATCCTCTGTGTCACCAGCTCAGTTGGCAGAGTTGGCACATGGCGCAGAGTCTAAGCAGCTGCCCGGTCCACACTAGAGCCTCTGGAGGTGAGGGTGTTGCACTGCGGGCAACTGCTAGGTTGCGGCCCCTGTGCAGGCAGGGCAGGTGACTGCAGGTGAGTGCTGACAGCCAGAAACAGGGCGTGGTACTAGAAGGAGGAGCAGAGAGTAGTCAGGGAAGCCAGAGGTCAGGGCAGGCAGCGATCAGGAGTAGTCAGGGATGAACCAGAGGTCATTACATGAAGAGTCAGGACCAAGAGAAACAGACAACATGAACCTGGAGGCAGAGCCAAATAAACTCATTCTTCAGGCAACTTCCTGTTGCCATGCATTTCCTTTTAAGGGAAGGTCATGTGATGGATGGAAGCCATGTGACCTGCTGCATCCTATCCTACCACCACAGGGGGTCCTGGAGACAAGAGGTTGGTGGTGTTCACGCCTCCACCACCAGGAGGAGCCCATCTGCGAAACACTCTAGTCATCTGAGGTAATGAAGCAGCTGACTGGGAGTCACATGACCTAGTCCAGGAAGTAAGCTGAGAAGGTGATCCCTTAGCAGAGCAAATGCTGGCAGCAGGGGAGTTTCAGATGGGTGAGACTGAAGGGGGCACAGATCCCTGCAGGACACACAGGAGGTACAACCATGACACAGTATTAGCACAGGAAGTACATCCCTGGCACTAGTTAGCATAGGAGGTGCAACCCTGGCCCATGGTCAGCATAGAGCAAAGAATGTATATCCTTGGCACATGGTTAGCACAAGAGATACAACCCTGGCACATAACTGGGAAAGACAGCCCCAGCACATGGTTAGCATAGAGCATAGGAGATACATCCCTGGCACATGGGCAGCACTGGAGGTACATCCCTGGCACATGACTAGCACAGAGTGTAAAGCCCTGCCCCATTGATAGCACAGAGCATAGGAGATACATCCCTGGCACATGGTTAGCCCAGTAGGTCCAACCTCAAAACATGGTTTGCACAGATGGTACAACAAGCCACAGACAGAAGGAAAGGTATAATTCCTGTACCCTGGTCATTGGCTTGACGTGGACTAGCAGGAAATGATATCAGTATCGTATTGGAAGGTCTCCACCAAGAGAGATCAATGTATAAGCTGCTCCTCTGTCAGGTTATAACATTTCCTGCTAGATTTCCATGTGGGTTCCTCATCTTTGTATCTTCTCCATAGACTTTTACCTTCATATTGTGTGAAATATTTTCCCTCATACACATCTATTGATTTTGCTGCCCAACCCACTTCTCTGATTTGTAACCCCAAAAACAACCCATGAAGGTCGGCTCCTTTTAAACCCTCCAGACATTTTGTTACCTTTGGAGTTTGGTAAAAAAAAAAAAGCATCAAAATGTTTCAAAGGTGCTACAAATCCTAAAACACAATGATATCTCCACATCTCTATCAGTCCATCCCCCACCTACCTGATCTGCCCTATAAATCTGCACATTCTGGGTGAGGATCAGAACATCTCCCATGGGGGGCTTCAATTATAAGGGGTCTAGGTGAGGTCCTCATGGCCAGGACACGTCACGTGTATTGTAGGCAGGCAGAAGTGATCCCTTTCAAGGTGATAATTCCCTTTGCTATGTGAACAGTCTATTAGTGAATTATTACACCAAGGAGTCTCCTCTGCACAGCTTGTGATGGACCACTAGATGGAGCTCTATATCTTCCATCCGCAGCTTCATTTCTTTGGGTTGGGGATTCCAACACTTGGGTTCTATTTTCTCTTCTTTATATAAAATGTTTCCAAATCTCAGTAACAACCAATCACAAGGCCAATATTCCAGGAATTCTCCAATGAAAGTTATCGATCTGTCAATGTACAGCTCCCCGGACTATGTTGGTGCTATATAAATCTATAATATCATCTACACAACATGAAGTCCGCAGGATTTTCACCTGATGATCCTGCCAGTAAGACTTCCTGTTCTGGGTGACTACATTCACTCACTGCAATGTATTTATAGAGGAGTGGTAGATACACATACCTACCTAGGGTATTTTCTGTAACACTCTGAGCCCTGAGGCATCAACCTGCAAATTCAGGTACACTGGGCCTGTCAGTAAATCCTTGATGCACATTTAGCAGCTTGATGAATCTGGGTTACCGGTGTCTCAGAGTGTATGAGGGGGTTCAGCACAATCATTGTCCATACATTAGGAGGGACTGACCCCCTCTCCATGCAGCTCGTGTCCCTCTCTGTAATCCCCCTCCACCCAGGCTCTTCCGCTAGTCATCGTCCTGGCGGAGTTCCCCCACAAGCGATTTGTTGCAGATTTGGGAGGAATTAGCGACTACAATTTGTGAGTCATTACAAATGAAACAAACAATGAAACCTTCACTGAATTACACCTAATGCAATTCTTTACCTAATAGACCCAACCACACCCTGGTTCACCCTTAATTATAACATTCACCCAATCCCTGTATAGCATCAGAAACTCAGCGC